>NC_054373.1:185358388-185658388 GCF_017654675.1 Xenopus laevis
ATATATATATATATATAAAACAAGGGAAAGTTGTGCTCACCACTAGTTTTTAAAATCATTAGGCGGGGGTGCAATGAGGCTGTGACCACAAAATACATATAAACAAATACAAGATTCCTCTGCACTCAACCCATTATCAATATATTTAAGACAGAGACATTCTGTGCTACTGCTACTGAAAAATGCCTTACCCTTTAAACAAAACAGGGATTGTATATTGCAATATAATACACAAAAGCCATGAATATCCTGTAAATTATATCCTTATAAACGGTGAGTAGTGATGTCATCAGTTATAAACGGTGAGTAGTGATGTGATTTCTGTCACATGACTTACTAAAATTTGTGTATTATAATAAATAAAGTACCCCCAGTTGTAAAATATGAGGATATTAGAAGTTACCTCGGAGTTCCATGACCTGTATAAAAACACTCGGCCTTTGGCCTCGTACTTTTATATGGTCATGAAACTCCTCTGTAACTAATAATATCCTTATATTTTACAAGAGGGGGTACTTTATTCACTATATATTTAAGCTGGCCAACTACGTCAAAGTCACCCCATGGGTTGAGTGCAGAGGACTCTTGTATTTGTCTATATGTATTTTGTGGTCACAGCCTCATTGCACCCCCGCCTAATGATTTTAAAAAATAGTGGTGAGCACAACTTTCCCTTGTTTGTTATAGTTCTACAGGAGCAGTGACCAGCTCCATGTTGTAGCTCCCACCCCCTCCAACTATAGTCAGGTGATCCCACTGGTGTCTATTAAAAGGGCAGCCAAGTTTGGGAGTTTTACTTTGAAAGCAGCTAGTAAGTTGCAGGTAAAACGTATTCGTCCCTTTTATAAAATGTATAATTAAACCATAGAATTCTTAATGAATCAGATGAAAATTGAGCATAGGACTGGCCAGATATGGGATGACTTTGACGTAGTTGTTCAGCTTAAATATATTGCAATATATGGACAAACAATCCCTGTTTTGTTTAAAGGGTAAGGCATTTTTCAGTAGCAGTAGCACAAAATGTCTCTGTCTTAAATATATTGATAATGGGTTGAGTGCAGAGGACTCTTGTATTTGGCAGAATGTGTTGGGACATATCATATAACTCTAGCAAAATAGTTAGGACACATACCCGCCCAACCATCTACCATGAAATATTGCTTACAAATAAATACTGATGCCTGCCACCTGCTACATAACTATTGATCCCAAGGGGCTGCAATTCAAGTTTTTGCTGTGCATCAAGCAACTCACTGCAAAAATGAGCAAATTTTAATACGGGTATGGAAATCATTATACCCGGAAACCCACTATCGAAAAAGCTCCAAATTACGGAAAGGCCTTCTTCCATAGACTCAATTTTATTAATTTTTTTTTAAATTATTTCCTTTTTCTGTGTAATAATAAAACAGTCGCTTGTACTTGATCCCAACTAAGGTATAATTAATCCTTATTGGAAGCAAAACCAGCCTATTGGGTTTATTTAATGTTTACATGATTTTCTAGTAGACTTAAGGTATGAAGATCCAAATTATGATCCATTATCTGGAAAACCCCAGGTCCCCAGCATTCAGGATAAAAGGTTCCATTCCTGTATTTGCAAATTAAACTAGAATCCACGATTGGACTTTATTCATTATTTGAAAAGCATGATTTAATCGGATCGGGGACAAACACAATTTCTCGAATTGCTCAATTTTTTCTGGCTTTTTCCCAAAAAGCCCAAATTTTTCCGATTTTTGACCGAAAGTCTGAATTTTTGGGCTACTTCCAGCACAGACCACAGAAACTTACAAATAGGATAGGGACCTGTCCTATTGACCTATATACTAACTCAGTAGGTCTGAGATGCCCAATTTTCAGATTCTGACTTTCCATCCTTGGGATATATAAAAAAATTGAAGTTTTTTTCCACTAAAACTTTGGATTTTAAAATAAAAAAACTTTCAGACTTTAGTAAATAACCCCCAAAGATTTTCACAAATAGCCCTACATATAGGAGAGTCAATGGGTGGGATGATGGCTAACCCTGCCATACCCCTTTCTTGTGTGGCATTCATGACACCCAGGGGCATATTTATCAAGGGTCGAATTTCGAATAGAAAAAACATCAAAATTCAAATTCAAAAAGACCAACTGAAATTAAGTCAAAGTTTTTTTTTTGGTCGAATAGGTCCATTTTCAATCAAATAGGTCCTTATTTAGCCGAATCCGAAGTGTTCGAATCAAAGGAAAAGCGCATTTGATCAAATTCGATTTGAAGTTCTTCCCAAACTTAGATTTTTCAAAGTCCACCAATTGACTCCAAATAGGTTCTAGGAGGTCCCCTCTAGGCTAAAACCGCAATCTGCAGTTTTCAGATGACAAATCGAATCGAATTTGGACTATTCCCTAGTCAAAGTACACAAAAAATAGTTCAAAATTTGAATTTTTTTCATTCGAAAATTCACCTCGACCATTGCTAAATCTGCCCCCCCGAGTTCTATACTTAATGACTGGCGAGTCATAGGACCATCTTTAGGGGCCTTTTCTGAAAGCCCCTAAGGGATATTTTTAGGTAGAGTGCATTTTTTTGCCATAGATATGCCTGAAAGGGCACCTTGAAGGTCAATAACTCTAGAGCAACATTTTTAGGGAACATTTATTTGATGTTGTTCATATTTTTTAGGGCTATGGGTGAATGGCCAATACGGAAATGTTTTAATATGTTTGTAAACTTGTTATAAGCTACAGGGTACCTGACCAACTGTTGAGTAGTGATGGGCAAATCTGTCCCGTTTCCCAGAAAAATAGCAAAACGCGGAAAATCATAGCAAATCCATGCCTGGTGAATACATTTGCCTATCACTATCGTTGAGTATGAGAGTGGGAACTCAAACCAAATGGCTCCTCTCCATTTGTCACCTCTTCTCTTGGATATAGGAAATGCTTTGCTTGAAGCACAGTAAAAGGTGCGTTGGTCGGAATGAGGAGGCACCTCTGTCAGGTGGACCAAGAACATTCTTTTAAATTGATTAGGATCAGCCGTCAACATTGGCCTTCATAAAACCAGATTTTTACTGTTTTGTTCCCATTAGTTTTCTGCCTCCGTTTCCTACCAGAGAAATTCTGTACAAAAACGGAATTTCTTGGTTTTAGATTTACTGTGAATAAACAAACGTCACTCCAGACATTGTAGCGTGTAAATTGCAGATGCAGAACTAATTGGCCTATTATATCATCAAATGATTTACACTGACACCAATTTATTTGGGGGAATTTCTTCCAAAACCACAAAGTATCAAGTAGCTGTAAACCCTGAGAACCAGGATCCACCTCTAGTTTTCTTAAGAGCACAGTGGAGGAATAGAGCAGAATACATTACTTGCCCAGACAGTAGCAGAGTCTCATCATCTTGTTGAGCAGAGTCAACATCTTGGTCTTTGGCAAGACCTTATTTATGAACCACAGGGCTAATGTATTTTTTTGGGGGCAAAATTTCCTCCAAATGAAGCAACCAGACGGATATTTGACCCTAATGACGAATCAGATGTGTTTCTTCATCAACAGACAAGAAGATGTCACCTGCTGATTGGTTGCCATGGGTTACTAGAACTGGAGAAAACTTTGCACTTGTTTTTACACATTGCAATACTATGATCTCAAGTGGTGGATACCTAATATTGACATTTTTAAGCATTTGGCAAGAATAAAAATCAATGTGGGTTGTGTTACAAAAAAACCTGCAATAAAAAAGTTCTCTGAAATGTATTTAAAGCATGTTTTGATTCTTGAATGAGAAGCAAGAGCTGGAAACCTTATCCGATGCTCTCTCAGTTGGCATGTTTCTTAGATAACTTTACCAGACCACAGAGATGATTTCTGCCATTTCTGTGAAGAGAACATTTCAGGCAGAAATATGAGGACAATGTGCACAGGAGGTTTAAAATTTTGGTTTTAATTTTTTTTTATTATACACACACACAGGCTTTTTGGGTCCATTTGCTTTTGGTCTTCATGGTCTTTTTTATTAAACTTATTTAGTTCTCAAATTTGGAATTGTAATTAGTATGATGTTAGTAGGCTGAATTTATAAAGTATGTTGTGAAGGATAAAAAGCAGAATACCCAACAGAGTGACTGTTACCTCAATGTTTCTATATACGTATCTGTAACCTTGTTATGAGCTAAGGGGGCCCAGTCTGAAGGCCAGTTAGGGGGAGATTTGGGGTGAGTGTTTATTTGTACCCTGGGTACCCCTGGAACTATAGCAGTGTGACACCCCAATGTTTCTATATATCTGTAAACTTGTTATAAGCTAAGGGGGCCCAGTCTGAAGGTCAGTTAGGGGGAGATTTGGAGTGAGTGTTTATTTGTACCCTGGGTACCCCTGGAACTATAGCAGGGTGACACCCCAATGTTTCAATATATCTGTAACCTTGTTATGAGCTAAGGGGGCCCAGTCTGAAGGTCAGTTAGGGGGAGATTTGGGGTGAGTGTTTATTTGTACCCTGGGTACCCCTGGAACTATAACAGGGTGACTGTTACCCCAATGTTTCTATATATCTGTAACCTTGATATGACCTTAGGGGGCCCAGCCTGAAGGTCAGTTAGGGGGAGATTTGGGGTGAGTGTTTATTTGTACCCTGGGTACCCCTGGAACTATAGCAAGTTGACACCCCAATGTTTCTATATATCTGTAACCTTGTTATTTGCTAAGGGGCCCAGCCTGAAGGTCAGTTAGGAGGAGATTTGGGGTGAGTCCTTATTAATACCCTGGGTACCCCTGGAACTATAGCAGGGGGACTGTTACCCCAATATTTCTATATATCTGTAACCTTGTTATGAGCTAAGGGGGCCCAGTCTGAAGGTCAGTTAGGGGGAGATTTGGGGTGAGTGCTTATTTGTACCCTGGGTACCCCTGGAACTATAGCAGGGTGACACCCCAATGTTTCTATATATCTGTAACCTTGTTATGAGCTAAGGGGGCCCAGTCTGAAGGTCAGTTGGGGGAGATTTGGGGTGAGTGTTTATTTGTACCCTGGGTACCCCTGGAACTATAGCAGGGTGACACCCCAATGTTTCTATATATCTGTAACCTTGTTATGAGCTAAGTGGGTCTTGAACCAATAAAGTCAGCAATTGCTTTAGAGAAAAGCTTACTTAACCCCCTTAAAAAAGGGAGCACCTGCAGTGCCTGTTTACTATTTAATAATCAGCGTTTCTTAACCTTTTTTCTTAGAGGACCCAAATTAATGGGGTGATCCATTAATAGTCGCAGTCAAACACCATTGAGGTTTCCCAGTGAGTCACAGCAAAATTATTTAAAAATTTATAAGGAGAAAAAACAAAAACTGACAATTAGGGCACCTGCAAGTTTTTGCGATGTCATAGAAATCAATAAGAAGTGTATTTTCACCATTTGAGCATCTTGAAAAAGCATTAACATGACAAGATCTTGCATAAACCACTCGTGATTTTTCATGAATTGAATTACAAAAAAAGTTATGCCAAGTGTTTGGTCTTCATTCCCAGGACCACAATTTGCAACCCAAAAACTGAATTTAGAGTTAATTATGCACCTTACTTTAATTACCATTGCGTGTTGTAGAATAATATATCACTTTATTAAAGGGAGTCATGGATCCTCGACAGCACGGGATATCATTTTGGCTCAATCCAAAGGTAAATAGTCATGGATTTAACCTATAGAGTAGCACTTTGTACATAGGAGACCCTCAAGGAGATGGTGCCATGAATGTTCTTCTGGAGCAAGAATTCATCTTTTTCAACAAAAGAATATGAATTTTAAAAAAAAAATTAAATTGAAAATCCAGCAGCTTTTAGAGGGCTGGGTCCAAAGGCCCTGGCGGAACAAATTTCCGCCCCTGCGCTCGTTTACATGATAAAAATCCATTCCAAGAAGCGAGCCGTTGGTTTTCATTTCAATAGGAGCAACTGTTTTCTGCGCTCGGCAAACGCTTCGGATTTAATTCTTTCTCGCCTGTCGCCTCATAGTAATGGAATGTTCGGTGGTTTCATCACAAGCCTGTCTATAAGGAGGCCCGGGATTTGGCAGAGATCTCTTTCTGGAATTAACGCACAGATTTTGTGTGTGGGGATGTTGGGCTGAGTGGAAGAAAAACAAATAAATGAAAAAAAAGTAAAAGAAATTAAAAAAACAAAAAAAACAGAACATGAAGTAAATTCTCCCGGGAACCAAATAAAAGATTTTTTCCTCCTTTATTACTAATAACATATGTTCTGGCATGAGCTTTGCACGTTGTTAACCCCCTCGCAATGCTGTTTTATCTCTCTTTAGGATACACGCTTATTGCGTTTGAAATATGGAAAGCTCGAGCCTTCTCTGGTTTTTTAGCAGGAGAAAGTGACTTCATTTATACCTGCGTTCCATAACCGCCTCCCTCGAATAGATCACGCTGGACACATGGTGGATCAGTAGAGGGATGTCTTTGCTATTTTTATGGCTTCCCACTGATTCTCCACTCATGTCATTTATGTAACCTTTACGTAATGGGTATTTAGCACTTTAACACAGGAAATGTACAGCCTGCACTTTAATTCTTCAATTCCAGTCCTATGGGGAACCAAAGCTGGTTATGGTGAGAAGGGCTGAGTGGAGACAAAAAGTCCTTAGCTAGCAATTCTATGCAAAGTAATGGCTTCTGGAATCCAAAGGTATTTACTTGTCTCATGCCATACACACAGCACTGCCTAGATACCAAAAATGACAGTTTTGATGGGTGGAGACATGCAAATCACTCCTTTGTGTCCCTTTGGCCAACTCTGCATCCAGAACCGCTGGTTTATAGGACAGATACAGCCTAATGGTTCAGAGCCATATATCCAAACTTGCAGACAGCTTGTTTCCATCTTGTTAGATCTCATCAGTGCAAGATGCTGTGTGAATGGCATGAGACTAGTAAATACCTTCTGATTCCAGAAGACATCACTTTGCATAAAATTGCTAACTAAGGGCTTTTGGCTCCTTTCAGCCCTTCTCACCATAAGCAGATTTGGCTCCCCATTTTGCTACTCTCCAAGTCCTACCTCTCAGAAGCCATGTTCCAATATCTTGCACTGATGAGATCTAACAAGATCAGATCTTTGGATATATGGCTCTGAACCATTAGGCTGTATCTGTGCTAAAACCCATTGGTTTGGATGCATAGTTGGCCAAAGGGACACAAAGGAGTGATTTGCATGTCTCTTCCCATCAAAACTCTCAATTTTGGTATCTAGGCATTGCTGTGTGTATGGCATGAGACAAGTAAATACCTTCTGATTCCAGAAGACTTCACTTTCCAGTCCTATGTAATAACTATCATCAGTAAGTCCAGCCCCATCAGCCCCTAACATATAGGTTCTTGTTGCTGTACTTGCCAGATGATGTATTTACTATAGGAGTGAAATAATATTCAAATCAGTTTTCTTAGTTTCCCTGTATGTTTTGCAAGGCGCTAGGGAGGTCTGGGCAATATGGGTGGTCCCTTCCTCTCTTGTAACATGTGATCAATGTAAATGATGGATAGAAGGATGAAAAGAAAGAGACCAGGAAAATTGGGGAAAAGATTAGAAAGATTTGCCACCTTCTCACCTACCAGGAAGTGAAAATCATAAGGGTGGCAAGACATTAAGGGGTCTATTTATTAAAACTCAATTTTTCCTGGCCGATTTTTTAAAGAGTAAAACTCGAAATTAAATTTTTTTTAGAGATTAAACCATTTGAAGATGAATGTAGCCTTCATGATGTTTGAGTTTTTTTTTTTTGATGGGTTTCACTTAAAAACTCAATCCATTTGAGCGAATCAAGTTTTTTTCCGCTGAAAACTTGATCAATTTGAGTTTTTGGATTTCTCAACTCGAATACACTGATTCGAGTTTTTTCCTTTCGAGTCTTTTCTTAAATTAGAAACCACTCTAGTTGTGAGTTCATCCAAGGTCTAAAAAAGCTCACAAAGCTCTAAAATTCGACCTTTCATAAATAACCCCAAACCTAAATTCTGGTCGAGGTTTTTAGGGGGAAAACTTACATTTTTGTGGAAAAATAACATTGCAAATTTTTAGAGATCCTGTGCTTGAATGGCTGCCCCCATGGCTACACAGCAGCTTGTTTATATAAACTATAGTAGTACTTATCTGTTATCTACTGTGTATCCTGTGCTTGAATGGCTGCCCCCATGGCTACACAGCAGCTTGTTTATATAAACTATAGTAGTACTTATCTGTTATCTACTGTGTATCCTGTGCTTGAATGGCTGCCCCCATGGCTACACAGCAGCTTGTCTATATAAACTATAGTAGTACTTATCTGTTATCTACTGTGTATCCTGTGCTTGAATGGCTGCCCCCATGGCTACACAGCAGCTTGTCTATATAAACTATAGTAGTACTTATCTGTTATCTACTGTGTATCCTGTGCTTGAATGGCTGCCCCCATGGCTACACAGCAGCTTGTTTATATAAACTATAGTAGTACTTATCTGTTATCTACTGTGTATCCTGTGCTTGAATGGCTGCCCCCATGGCTACACAGCAGCTTGTTTATATAAACTATAGTAGTACTTATCTGTTATCTACTGTGTATCCTGTGCTTGAATGGCTGCCCCCATGGCTACACAGCAGCTTGTCTATATAAACTATAGTAGTACTTATCTGTTATCTACTGTGTGTCCTGTGCTTGAATGGCTGCCCCCATGGCTACACAGCAGCTTGTTTATATAAACTATAGTAGTACTTATCTGTTATCTACTGTGTATCCTGTGCTTGAATGGCTGCCCCCATGGCTACACAGCAGCTTGTTTATATAAACTATAGTAGTACTTATCTGTTATCTACTGTGTATCCTGTGCTTGAATGGCTGCCCCCATGGCTACACAGCAGCTTGTCTATATAAACTATAGTAGTACTTATCTGTTATCTACTGTGTATCCTGTGCTTGAATGGCTGCCCCCATGGCTACACAGCAGCTTGTTTATATAAACTATAGTAGTACTTATCTGTTATCTACTGTGTATCCTGTGCTTGAATGGCTGCCCCCATGGCTACACAGCAGCTTGTTTATATAAACTATAGTAGTACTTATCTGTTATCTACTGTGTATCCTGTGCTTGAATGGCTGCCCCCATGGCTACACAGCAGCTTGTTTATATAAACTATAGTAGTACTTATCTGTTATCTACTGTGTATCCTGTGCTTGAATGGCTGCCCCCATGGCTACACAGCAGCTTGTTTATATAAACTATAGTAGTACTTATCTGTTATCTACTGTGTATCCTGTGCTTGAATGGCTGCCCCCATGGCTACACAGCAGCTTGTCTATATAAACTATAGTAGTACTTATCTGTTATCTACTGTGTATCCTGTGCTTGAATGGCTGCCCCCATGGCTACACAGCAGCTTGTTTATATAAACTATAGTAGTACTTATCTGTTATCTACTGTGTATCCTGTGCTTGAATGGCTGCCCCCATGGCTACACAGCAGCTTGTTTATATAAACTATAGTAGTACTTATCTGTTATCTACTGTGTATCCTGTGCTTGAATGGCTGCCCCCATGGCTACACAGCAGCTTGTTTATATAAACTATAGTAGTACTTATCTGTTATCTACTGTGTATCCTGTGCTTGAATGGCTGCCCCCATGGCTACACAGCAGCTTGTCTATATAAACTATAGTAGTACTTATCTGTTATCTACTGTGTATCCTGTGCTTGAATGGCTGCCCCCATGGCTACACAGCAGCTTGTTTATATAAACTATAGTAGTACTTATCTGTTATCTACTGTGTATCCTGTGCTTGAATGGCTGCCCCCATGGCTACACAGCAGCTTGTTTATATAAACTATAGTAGTACTTATCTGTTATCTACTGTGTATCCTGTGCTTGAATGGCTGCCCCCATGGCTACACAGCAGCTTGTTTATATAAACTATAGTAGTACTTATCTGTTATCTACTGTGTATCCTGTGCTTGAATGGCTGCCCCCATGGCTACACAGCAGCTTGTCTATATAAACTATAGTAGTACTTATCTGTTATCTACTGTGTATCCTGTGCTTGAATGGCTGCCCCCATGGCTACACAGCAGCTTGTTTATATAAACTATAGTAGTACTTATCTGTTATCTACTGTGTATCCTGTGCTTGAATGGCTGCCCCCATGGCTACACAGCAGCTTGTTTATATAAACTATAGTAGTACTTATCTGTTATCTACTGTGTATCCTGTGCTTGAATGGCTGCCCCCATGGCTACACAGCAGCTTGTTTATATAAACTATAGTAGTACTTATCTGTTATCTACTGTGTATCCTGTGCTTGAATGGCTGCCTCCATGGCTACACAGCAGCTTGTTTATATCAATTATAGAAGGGTTTCTAAAGCAAACCTCTGATATTGGAAGGTAACTTTGGTATCTTGTAGATAATGACCGATAATACATTCATTTCTTCTAAAGTATGGAAATTTGCCTTATGGGCTGATTTACTAAAACTCTAATTAATCTTTTATAAAAACAAAGTCAACCAAACTCAACATATATGTTTATTTCTGCACATGATTGAGCAGTGCCACAGTTTACATACCCAAACTGAAGTGACTGGTACCATTTGCAAAGGGCAAGAAGTAGAACATTAAGTGGAATACAGTGGAACTGGCCAGATGTGGCCTCAGAAATGTTTATAGAATGTATCAATCCACCAGTGCGATTCTAGACATGTTGCAGGCCGTACTCAGCAGGAAATATTTAATATTGTGAAATTATTGTCAATTTTCGGGGTTATTTACTAAAATCCAAATTGATCTCATATTTTTATTAAAATCAACCACAAACAAACACCAATGTCAAATTTTAGTTTATTTATTAATAAAAAAAATAATAAAATAACTCAATTTAATCTGATTGCAGAAAAACACGATAAAATCGAGTCAAAATCTGAATTTTTTCTACCTTTTCCTGGAATTGCTCAAATTTTTTGGGCTTTTTTCCCAAACCTCTCAATTTTTTAGAGTTTTTGCCTTAAAAAAACAAAAAAGTCGGATTTTATGGCGAAAACCCCAGAAGACTCCGATAACTTCAAATTGAGATTGTTTCCTAGTCTCCGATTGTTTTATTCAGGTCTGAGATGGCGGATTTTCTGATTCTGGCTTTTTGCAGCATCGGGGTATAATTAATCTTGAAAAAATGTAGTTTTTTTCCCAGTAAAAACATTCAGACTTTAATAAATAAACCCTTTAGATGTTTCCACATGGGAGTGCAGGAGCGTGTTTGGAAGCAAGTACCTTATTGATTTGTGTTCAGTCTCCATTGTATTGACTGGAGAGAGCAGTCTAGAGAGCAGGTCATGAACACTGTTGTGCCGTTCCAATCACAGTTAGGATGGTGGTCTCTTTTCTATATGTTGATAGCTAGAGCCCATAGAATTTCCTTTATTTATAAATATCAGCAAAACATTGTTTCCAGATTTAATCTAAATTTCTTTTTCTTTGTTTATCTTTGGGGACTCCCCAGTGGTCTTCTCCTCATGTCCATGAAGGTCGTTGACTCCAACGCAGAAACAAACAAGATTTAACAATGACCGAGTAGAAAGGTCTTACAGATTATTAGTTTTTCAGGTGAAACACGTTTCCCTTTGATTTTATGAGCAAACAGCCTTGGAGGTGTTTTTAATTTCCGACCGGCAAGGAAGAAACATCAGGTGCCGCTCAGAATGTGTTTCAGATGGTAGATGTGCAATTAATGAAAAATCGAAGACAAAACAAGGATGGGAGCAAAAGACATAGATGAGCGAAAAGTGTTGGAAGGGTTACTACCTGCTCTGCTCTCATTTCCCTACAGAAATAGAGATTAGTAGTAGTAGATAGGTATCTAATAAATAGAGACACTCACCCCAAATCTCCCCTAATGGGCCTTCAGGCTGGGCCCTCTTAGCTCATAACAAGGTTACAGATATATAGAAACATTGGGGTGTCACCCTGCTATAGTTCCAGGGGTACCCAGGGCACAAATAAACACTCACCCCAAATCTCCCCCTAACTGACCTTCAGACTGGGCCCCCTTAGCTCATAACAAGGTTACAGATATATAGAAACATTGGGGTAACAGTCACCCTGCTATAGTTCCAGGGGTACCCAGGGTACAAATAAGCACTCACCCCAAATCTCCCCCTAACTGGCCTTCAGACTGGGCCCCCTTAGCTCATAACAAGGTTACAGATATATAGAAACATTGGGGTGTCACCCTGCTATAGTTCCAGGGGTACCCAGGGTACAAATAAACACTCACCCCAAATCTCCCCCTAACTGACCTTCAGACTGGGCCCCCTTAGCTCATAACAAGGTTACAGATATATAGAATCATTGGGGTAACAGTCACCCTGTTATAGTTCCAGGGGTACCCAGGGTACAAATAATCACTCACCCCAAATCTCCCCCTAACTGACCTTCAGACTGGGCCCCCTTAGCTCATAACAAGGTTACAGATATATAGAAACATTGGGGTAACAGTCACCCTGCTATAGTTCCAGGGGTACCCAGGGTACAAATAAGCACTCACCCCAAATCTCCCCCTAACTGACCTTCAGACTGGGCCCCCTTAGCTCATAACAAGGTTACAGATATATAGAAACATTGGGGTAACAGTCACCCTGCTATAGTTAAAGAAACAATTGGTGGTTAGAGCCCCCTGCAAAAGTTAAAAAGCTTCATTGGTGGCCAGCCCCCCCTTACAAGTTAAAAAATCCTTTAGTGGCCAGGGTCCCCCCGTACAAGGAAAAAAAACTATTGTTGGCTGCCCCCCTCCCCCCAATTAAAATGAAAACTTCATTGGTGGCCAGGTTCCCCCCCTACAAGGTAAAAAAACAGTGGTGGTCAGGGGCCCATAGAGGATTGAGATACAATATTTGTGACCAGGGGTTTCATTAAATAGGTGTTCAGTGGAACTTACCTCAGGTTCTTCTTCCTTGTCCTTGGCGATGGCTTTTGCTTTGATGGTTTTGGCTCTTTTCACGGTTTTGGGTCTTCGGAGACTTCCACACTCTTAAGGGGGGCCGGACTACTCTGGAAACTGCAACCCAGCCATGCCCCCCCTTTAAACCTAAATTCTGCCAGGCCCAGGACGACTGTCCCCCCTGTGCCCCCCTGATGGTGGCCCTGGTCATGCCACTCATTCCAGGATTAGTGATGGGCGAATTTGGGGCGCTTTGCTTCAACGGAAAATTTGGGAAACGTTTTTACGTTGGCGTCCGTATTTTGATGCGGGGGCAAATTCGCTGGCGAAAATGCACCGCTGTCCAAAATAATGGACGCCGGCGTCTATTTTTTTCCCCTCGAATTCCCACCTGGTGAATAAATTTGCCCATCACTATGCAGGATGCCTGTTGCCTGTTGTAAATTTACGTTAACTTTTAGTATGTGATAGGATGACAAATTATAAGCAACTTTCAATTGATCTTCATTTTTTTCTTTTTTATAGTTCTTTAATTATTTGCCTTTTTCTCCTGACTCTTTCCAGCTTTCGAATGGGGGGTCACTGACTCCATCTAAAAACCTATTCTTTTTATTACTTATCTTTCCATTCAGGCCTTATCCTATTCATATTCCAGTCTCTTATTCAAATTAATGCATGGTTGCTAGGGGAATTTGGACCCTGGCAATCAGATTTCTAAACTTGCTACAAACTGGAGAGCTGCTGAATAAAAAGTCAAATGAGTCAAAAACCACAGATAATAAAAAATGAAAACCAAATGCAAATTGTTTCATAAAATCACTCTCTACATCATATTAAAAGTTAACTCAATTGTGAACAACCCCTTTAAGTTTTCCCCTTCATTTTTCTATTGACCAATTACTTTATCTTTGGGAAGATCTACCAACATTTAAATGACTTGGATTCAACATATAACCCAGCGCTATAATCTCAGAGCTATCCTGTGAAAGAAAAGCAATTTTTATCCCATTATCTATTTATCCTATAGGGATTTATAAGACCAATGATGGAATATATCTCCTAACAATTCCTTTGTGTCCGACTATGACTTTCCCTGAACTCTGATTTCTCACACATGTCAGCCAGCAAAATACAGATATCAAGAGCAACATGTGATTCAGATGAAGAGGAACTCGGTAATAAAGGTAAGTAATAATGATTTCCTTCAGTCGAGTCATCTGGAAGACCATCTGCTGTTTAATAATCTCCCAGTGTCAGATGCAGTTCAGTTGTTTGCGTGCAATTGTGACACACCATAGAAAGACGAACACAAGAAAGTCTGACTTCATTAACCAAACCTCAGAAGCAAATCAGAAGATTTGTTGACGGAGAAAGAACAGAATCATTTTTAAGCTACATTGTCAATGGATTTGAGGAAGGGGGTTGATCCAAAAGGAGAAGGCCAAAAAAAAAACCTCCATGGGATTATGGCTTTTAAGACTGGGAGTGGTCAAATCGAAGCTTTCAGCCCCAAAACAAAATTCTTGAAGCAAAAACCACAAGACTACACAAAAAGTCTGGCTCAAAGATAAACTCAATAATTAGTAACAACTACTGTATACTTTAAAATATTCAGAAAAAAAAATAGCCAAAACCCACACTCCTTCAAGTAAGGATTTGTTGGGGAGCAGGTAGGGCAGACTGGAGCGGGAACAAAGGCAGTAGAGAAACAGGATGGACGGGAACAGGACCAAGGCAGGACAGGGACAAAATCAGGGCAGGACAGGAACAGGACCAGGGCAGGGCAGGACTACAGGACCAGGACAGGGCAGGACAGGCACAGGACCAAGACAGTACAGGAATAAAACCAGGGCAGAACAGGAATAGGACCAAGGCAGGATAAGAATAGAACCAGGGCAAAACAGGAACAGGACCAAGACAGGACAAGAACAGAACCAGGGCAGGACAAGAACAGAACCAGGGCAGAACAGGAACAGGACCAAGACAGGACAAGAACAGAACCAGGGCAGGACAAGAACAGAACCAGGGCAGAACAGGAACAGGACCAAGGCAGGACAGGAACAGGAACAAGGCAGGACAGGAACAGGACCAAGGCAGGACAAGAACAAAACCAGGGCAGAACAGGAACAGGACCAAGGCAGGACAGGAACAGGACCAAGGCAGGACAAGAATAGAACCAGGGCAGACCAGGACCAAGACAGGACAGGAACAAAACCAAAGACAAGGGAAGGCAAGATCAAAGAAGAGCTTGGGGCATACTCAAGCCATACTTATAGCATAAGTAAATATGACTTATATAGTTTCTGTAACAAACATTTGTGATTAGTGGACGATTTTGCATTATTCTTCACTTGGTAATTGTAGATACTTTATTACATGATCACTGCACATCACAGCACTTCTGTCAACACAACAACTCTCAAACACAACAAGAGAGAGTAAATTCAACCACAAAATCAGTTGGATCACAAAACGTTTTTGCTACATGTTCTGTCCCAATAGAAAGATTCATGTTGCCAGAAGAATCTCCTTTATTGGGACGAAGTGCATAGCAAAAATATTTTCTGACCCAGATCATCTTATTTTAATTAATGAAAATAACTGGAAAAAAAGTGGAAATCAATGGTCTTAATATAAACGTGTTCAAAAGCACAGCCGTGCTGTGTCATTACCACATCTCTTCCATAATCTGACTGCCCTTACAGTAATGAAACCCTTCCTATGCTGATGGCAAAATATCCTTTACTCCAGCTTCAAGGGATGTCTCTTGCCTACTAACTTTCCATTAATTGTAGATATACCATGAAGTTCTACACTCAGCTGATTTAAATTAGTTGGAAAGTTGACAAGCATGGGAATGTACAAAATCATACGGAATTGGTAAAAGCTAAATACAGTAAACTGATGACATTCCTTCAGTCTCTATCTCGTACTACAGAGATTTGTGATCAAGCAGGGCGGTGATATCTTGGCTGTAATGTGCAGCAAGAGACTGGGAGAATTTGGGGTTGAATCAAGCTGTGTGAGAAGGGTGGTTGCTAAATTATCTTGTTTGAAATTATATATATTATGGAAACATTAAATATATATATTAAGCTTTATAATAATAATAATTAAAAAATAATAATAGTGTTTGCAGATGACACAAAACTATCAGCCCAATTAATTCCATCCAGGTTGTGGCACTTGCAACAGGATCTTGACAAACTGGCAATCTGGGCAGCTAAGTGGCAAATGAGATTCAATGTTGATAAATGTAAAGTCCTGCACCTGGGATGTAACAATATCCACTTATACCCTTAATGGGACTGCACTAGGCAAATCCATAATGGAGACGGAGCTTGGAGTCCTTGTAGATAATAAACTTGTCTGTAGCAAGTAATGCCAGTCAGCAGCATCAAGGGCAAATAAGGTCTTGAGTTGTATTAAATGGGGCAGAGATTCACGGGAGGAGGGGGTCCCACTGTATAGAGCACTGGTAAGGCCCCATCTAGAATATGTCGTACAGTTTTGGTCTCCATCACTCAAACAGGACATTATTGTATTAGAGAGGGGACAGAGAAGGGCAACTAAGCTGGTAAAGGGTATTGAGAATCTTAGCTATGAGGAAAGACTGGCCAAATTGGGGATGTTCACGCTGGAGAAGAGGCGCTTAAGGGGAGATATGATAACTATGTATAAATATATAAGGGGATCATATAATAATCTCTCTAATGATTTATTTACCAGTAGGTCTTTCCAGCCGAAACAAGGTCACCCATTCCGATTAGAAGAAAAGAGGTTCCAGCTAAATATTGGGAAGGGGTTTGTTACAGTGAGAGCTGTGAAGATGTGGAATTCTCTCCCTGAATCAGTGGTACAGGCTGATACATTAGATAGGTACAAGGAAGGGTCGGATGATTTATTCACCAGTAGCTCCTCCCAGCAGACAGGAGGGAGCCAATGAGATTAGAGGAGGGAAAGGGGTGTTACAGGGAGAGCTGGGAAGTGAATCAGGGGTACAGGCTGATACATTAGATAGGTATAAGAAGGGGTTGGATGGTGTTTAGCAAGTGAGGGAATACAGGGATATGGGAGATAGCTCATAGTACAAGTTGATCCAGGGACTGGTCCCATTGCATCTTGGAGTCAGGAAGGAATTTTTCCCCCTCTGAGGCAAATTGGAGAGGCTTCAAATGGGGTTTTTTGCCTTCCTTTCAATCAACTGGCAGTTTATATATAGACTTAAAAGGTTGAACTTGATGGATGTGTGTCTTTTTTCAACCTAAATTACTATGTTACTATGCTTATCAATATTATTAGTTAACACCTACAAACATAGGCCTGTCCCAGCATTTGGTGAAGAATTTATATTCCAATGGCAAAACTGGATAAGAGATGGTTGCTGTGCTCTGCTATTTATGTTTAGTTCCTGCTCTGCGATCCCAGTTGAAGATATGCCTTTCATTTGTCTCCAGGTGGGGACAACAGCCAACACCATCCCTTGACCTCTTGTGCTAAGCGTTAGTTCTTCCAACAGAACATCCCTCAACTCCCATTAATCAATGAGCACTTTTACTGTATCTACCTGCAAAGAGGAAATATACATTCTATCTAGAAGGGCTTCTACTGTGTGTTCTACCATTAGAAGCGGTTTTTCTACCAGTAATTCATCTACTGTATAGTGTCACAATGAGGGGTCCAAGCATTCTGCAAACTTCTTATTTTTTCCTTCTTCCAAAATGTATATAATTCCTTCCTGACCCCAGTGCTCATTAATATTTTCCATATCAACATCTTCAACCTGTTAATGCCTTATTGTAATGCGGAATGTCTTTCTGGAAACCCACACGGACTGGGGAAGAACATACAAACTACGTGAACCTAGGACTCCAGTTCTGCATGTCATCAATGTGGACCATTTTGCCTCCATGCAATTAGAATATATCGGCACACACGATTATGAATCTGTAGATTTTGCTCATCAATTGTAGACACAAATTTGAGCCTCTTAGTGCACCATAAAATTGTGCAAGAACCCTTGTGTAGATTTTGCACGTACCAGGAAAAACGGTGTGTTGTGGGCTACAATAAACCATGGTTGCAGGATCAGACTGGGCTGGAAGGGCACCAGAAAAAAAAACCCGGTGGGGCCCAGGCCCACTGCCCCAATCAGCTGTATGGGGATAAGTGGTTTTCAACATGAAGCAACGTTGATCTAGCGGTGATGCAGCAAGTCTGGAAGCAATGGGGTGGACATTGGGAGGAGGGCCCTTGGTGTCAGAGCCCTGCCCCAGTCCAACAATGAAGGGTGGTCATCAAAATGCACCATTTTTTTCAAAGGGACCATAATGTCTTTTGCTTCTTCAAAAGCTTCAATGCAAATGTCACTTGCCTGAAAATGTTCCATGCAGCAATTGTAGATGTATTACCCCCTACTATCTGTTATCCCAGAGGTTGTCAAACTGTTCCACCTCAAGTCCCACGTTAAGGTCCATCCTTTGGCCAAAGACCCCTTACAGGTACAACATTTGGTCGGTGCCCCCCAGCTCATAAAATGAGTATAGATATAAAAAATATTGGTGTTTTGAGAATATCTTGGAGAACAAGTACATACTTACCCTAACTGACCCTCAAGATGGGCTTTCAGGTGTATCTAGGAGAGAAAATTGCCATTGTCCCTTATGTTTTACCCTAAATGGCCTTCAGGATGAGCCTCATTGCCTTCTTCTATGCCCTCAGTGGGGCAGCCCTACAATTTGGGAACCACTGCCTTCAAGGGATTCTGTGATGATTTGTATGGTGTCGTTTTTACACTGCAAATAATTCACTCTACAATATAACATTTCATTCCTGAACCAACAAATGTATTTAGTTGTAATGGTGTGTAGGTGCATCTCAATTCATTTTGCCTGGTCATGTGCTTTAAGAAAGAGCCAGCACTTTAGGATGGAACTGCTTTCTGGCAGGCTGTTGTTTCTCCTACTCAATGTAACTGAATGTGTCGCAGTGGGACCTGGATTTTACTATTGAGTGCTGTTCTTAGATCTACCAGGCAGCTGTTTTCTTGTGTTAGGCAGCTGCTATCTGGTTACCTTCCCATTGTTCTGTTGTTAGGCTGCTGGGGGGGAAAAGGGAGGGGGTATGATATCACTCCAACTTGCAGTACAGCAGTAAAGAGTGACTGAAGTTTATCAGAGCACAAGTCGCATGACTGGGGGCAGCTGGGAAACTAACAATATGTCTAGCCCCATGTCAGATTTCAAAATTAAATATAAAAAAATCTGTTTGCTCTTTTAAACAGCACTATTAACTGATTTTTTTTCTCATGACAGTATCCCTTTAAGGAATTAAATGGCAGGGAGTCCCTATCCACTCAGCAGAAGTAAAGTAACCACTAAGCAAGTCCTGTAGCAAAAGCTTTCGTTGATACCTACATACTAAATACACAGAACAAAATGGTAGAAATGGTCCTTCCATAGGAATCCATCCTCCAGTAATTTAGTAGCCCCATCATTTCTCTCATTAGTAAAACAACCTTCGGGCAGACTTCATTGGGTGGTCCTACTGATCATAACCACAGATCTCTAACCTTCATAAAGAAGCCTGTCTGGGAATATTCTGTCTATTTCCATCTTTGCTGATGCTGAGATTTTTCCTCCCATTAACTGAACTCTCAGTTGAGTCGGTGGAGCAGGTGATGGAGCACATTCCAAAGATGATCAACCGAAATCTCATAGTGTTAAGAAAACATATATGTGGTGTATTTGTTAACCCACATTTGCCTCTCGGGCCAAATAAAATCTAATTATTTCGCTCTTTAGCGAAATACAGAATGTCAGAGATTTCTTGTCATTTTTCCAAAATCTTTTACTGGACACGGAAGGCAGCACAAAATCATGACCTAATGTTTGTTATAATGATTCTCTGAGAGTCACTTCTAATCCATTCTCTCTCCCTTTGCAGCACTGCCAGTAACGTGTAATCATTTCCTAACCCTTCAGAACTTATTGGAGTTCAGTCTGGTGTAGACTTTGGGCTCCCAACCTGGAACAAAATGAAATGAGTTAGTTGTTTGGCAGGAGGTGGGAGACTTTTTAAGTGTTGGATACAGTAATTTGCTGTGTTGCAGACACGTTTCTCCACTGATCTAAGAAAATGCTCCATTCTGTGATGTTCTAAGGTGCAACACATGTCACAACTTCTTACAGAAAACCCGGCTCAAGCACAATTCAGCAGGAACAGTCCCCTAAGTTTTCTCATTGCCTGTACAGAGAGATCCCATAAAACTATGGCAGCATAGGTATTCCCCTGTACTAAGCACAATTCAGCAGGAACAGCCCCTAAGTTTGCTCATAGTCTGTACAGAGAGATCCCATAAAACTATGGCAGCATAGGTATTCCTCTGTACTAAGCACAATTCAGCAGGAACAGCCCCTAAGTTTGCTCATAGTCTGTACAGAGAGATCCAATAAAACTATGGCAGCATAGGAATTCCCCTGTACTAAGCACAATTCAGCAGGAACAGCCCCTAAGTTTGCTCATAGTCTGTACAGAGAGATCCCATAAAACTATGGCAGCATAGGTATTCCCCTGTACTAAGCACAATTCAGCAGGAACAGCCCCTAAGTTTGCTCATAGTCTGTACAGAGAGATCCAATAAAACTATGGCAGCATAGGTATTCCCCTGTACTAAGCACAATTCAGCAGGAACAGTCCCCTAAGTTTGCTCATAGTCTGTACAGAGAGATCCCATAAAACTATGGCAGCATAGGCATTCCCCTGTACTAAGCACAATTCAGCAGGAACAGTCCCCTAAGTTTGCTCATAGTCTGTACAGAGAGATCCCATAAATCTATGGCAGCATAGGTATTCCCTGTACTAAGCACAATTCAGCAGGAACAGTCCCCTAAGTTTGCTCATAGTCTGTACAGAGAGATCCCATAAAACTATGGCAGCATAGGCATTCCCCTGTACTAAGCACAATTCAGCAGGAAACAGTCCCCTAAGTTTGCTCATAGTCTGTACAGAGAGATCCCATAAAACTATGGCAGCATAGGTATTCCCCTGTACTAAGCACAATTCAGCAGGAACAGTCCCCTAAGTTTGCTCATAGTCTGTACAGAGAGATTTCCATAAAACTATGGCAGCATAGGTATTCCCCTGTACTAAGCACAATTCAGCAGGAACAGTCCCCTAAGTTTGCTCATAGTCTGTACAGAGAGATCCCATAAAACTATGGCAGCATAGGTATTCCCCTGTACTAAGCACAATTCAGCAGGAACAGTCCCCTAAGTTTGCTCATAGTCTGTACAGAGAGATCCCATAAAACTATGGCAGCATAGGTATTCCTTGTACTAAGCACAATTCAGCAGGAACAGTCCCCTAAGTTTGTTCATAGTCTGTACAGAGAGATCCCATAAAACTATGGCAGCATAGGTATTCCCCTGTACTAAGCACAATTCAGCAGGAACAGCCCCTAAGTTTGCTCATAGTCTGTACAGAGAGATCCCATAAAACTATGGCAGCATAGGTATTCCCTGTACTAAGCACAATTCAGCAGGAACAGCCCCTAAGTTTGCTCATAGTCTGTACAGAGAGATCCCATAAAACTATGGCAGCATAGGTATTCCTCTGTACTAAGCACA
This sequence comes from Xenopus laevis, assembly GCF_017654675.1. NCBI lineage: Eukaryota > Metazoa > Chordata > Amphibia > Anura > Pipidae > Xenopus > Xenopus laevis. Next base: position 185,379,961 of record NC_054373.1, read on the forward strand.
ATTCAGCAGGAACAGCCCCTAAGTTTGCTCATAGTCTGTACAGAGAGATCCAATAAAACTATGGCAGCATAGGAATTCCCCTGTACTAAGCACAATTCAGCAGGAACAGCCCCTAAGTTTGCTCATAGTCTGTACAGAGAGATCCCATAAAACTATGGCAGCATAGGTATTCCCCTGTACTAAGCACAATTCAGCAGGAACAGCCCCTAAGTTTGCTCATAGTCTGTACAGAGAGATCCAATAAAACTATGGCAGCATAGGTATTCCCCTGTACTAAGCACAATTCAGCAGGAACAGTCCCCTAAGTTTGCTCATAGTCTGTACAGAGAGATCCCATAAAACTATGGCAGCATAGGCATTCCCCTGTACTAAGCACAATTCAGCAGGAACAGTCCCCTAAGTTTGCTCATAGTCTGTACAGAGAGATCCCATAAATCTATGGCAGCATAGGTATTCCCTGTACTAAGCACAATTCAGCAGGAACAGTCCCCTAAGTTTGCTCATAGTCTGTACAGAGAGATCCCATAAAACTATGGCAGCATAGGTATTCCCCTGTACTAAGCACAATTCAGCAGGAACAGTCCCCTAAGTTTGCTCATAGTCTGTACAGAGAGATTTCCATAAAACTATGGCAGCATAGGTATTCCCCTGTACTAAGCACAATTCAGCAGGAACAGTCCCCTAAGTTTGCTCATAGTCTGTACAGAGAGATCCCATAAAACTATGGCAGCATAGGTATTCCCCTGTACTAAGCACAATTCAGCAGGAACAGTCCCCTAAGTTTGCTCATAGTCTGTACAGAGAGATCCCATAAAACTATGGCAGCATAGGTATTCCTTGTACTAAGCACAATTCAGCAGGAACAGTCCCCTAAGTTTGTTCATAGTCTGTACAGAGAGATCCCATAAAACTATGGCAGCATAGGTATTCCTTGTACTAAGCACAATTCAGCAGGAACAGTCCCCTAAATTTGCTCCTAGTCTGTACAGAGAGATCCCATAAAACTATAGCCAGCATAGGTATTCCCTGTACTAAGCACAATTCAGCAGGAACACTATGCCAGAATAAATATCTAGTATAATGAGTACTACGTAGCAAGAATTTCCGCCATCTATAGCATAATTGCCATTGAAAAAGCAATTCATTGTGTATACAGTTGTTTTTATTATAACACACCCAGTCTCACATTTGCCTTGTACTATAAATGGAATAATGGAATAATGCTCAATAAAAGTAAAATTGCAGGACGGCTCGTACACAAATCCACAGCTAATGGTGCGTGACACAAGCTGTACATAGATTTAGGCACATTGGGATTGTTTAGCACAATCACGCTGGCGCCCAAATCAGGCAAATCCAGGGTCAATTGTGCAGAAAGCCACATAAGCAGTCAGACATAGTCATTTCTGTCTGAAGAGAATAAATATGTGATCGGAGTAAATATACTTTGCACGGATCCATGAAAGTGCAATGTGCGGAAGGTTGTTCCTATTTACAAACGGAGACCACTGCCTGGAAACCTCACTAGGTGATGAATGCGACTGTATAGCTCCGAACAGCAGCACTGTGGGAAAGCATCTTGAAAAGAAATTGAAAAGCTGTGGCAACAATGTAAACAATAGTAACAATAGAGTTGTATGGAAGGCTGAAACTGCACTGAAGTGAAGGAAATGAAGTAGAACATTGCTGTCCCACTTCTGCTGTACCAAGGCCTGAGATTTTTATGGCATATGTGGTGAAGGGCCGAAAAAGGACAGGCAGAGTATGGCGCACACAGGCAGAGTAGGAAAGGCAAAGTAGGACACACACAGAGAGTATAGGGCAGGCAGAGTATGACTCGCATACAGGGAGCATAGGGCAGGCAGAATATGGCACACACAGGGAACATAGGGCAGGCAGAGTATGGCACACACAGGGAGCATAGGGCAGGCAGAGTATGACACACACACAGAGAGTATAGAGCAGGCAGAGTATGACACACATACAGGGAGCATAGGGCAGGCAGAGTATGGCACACACAGAAAGCATAGGGAAGACAGAGTATGGCACACACAGAGCATAGGGCAGGCAGAGTATGACACACACACAGAGAGCATAGGGCAGACAGAATATGACACACACACAGGTAACATAGGGCAGGTAGAGTATGGCACACACAGAGAGCATTGGGCAGGCAGAGTATGGCACACACAGAAAGCATAGGGAAGACAGAGTATGGCACACACAGAGCATAGGGCAGGCAGAGTATGACACACACACAGAGAGCATAGGGCAGACAGAATATGACACACACACAGGTAACATAGGGCAGGTAGAGTATGGCACACACAGAGAGCATAGGACAGGCAGAGTATGGCACACACACAGGGAGCATAGGGCAGGCAGCGTATGACACACAGGGAGCATAGGGCAGGCAGAGTATGACACACACAGAGAGCATAGGGCAGGCAGAGTATGGCACACACACAGGGAGCATAGGGCAGGCAGCGTATGACACACAGGGAGCATGGGGCAGGCAGAGTATGACACACACAGGGAGCATAGGGCAGGCAGAGTATGACACACACAGAGAGCATAGGGCAGGCAGAGTATGGCACACATACAGGGAACATATGGCAGACAGAGTATGACACACACATGGAGCATAGAGCAGGCAGAGTATGGCACACACAGAGAGCATAGTGCAGGCAGAGTATGACACACACACAGAGAGTATAGAGCAGGCAGAGTATGACACACATACAGGGAGCATAGGGCAGGCAGAGTATGGCACACACAGAAAGCATAGGGAAGACAGAGTATGGCACACACAGAGCATAGGGCAGGCAGAGTATGACACACACACAGAGAGCATAGGGCAGACAGAATATGACACACACACAGGTAACATAGGGCAGGTAGAGTATGGCACACACAGAGAGCATTGGGCAGGCAGAGTATGGCACACACAGAAAGCATAGGGAAGACAGAGTATGGCACACACAGAGCATAGGGCAGGCAGAGTATGACACACACACAGAGAGCATAGGGCAGACAGAATATGACACACACACAGGTAACATAGGGCAGGTAGAGTATGGCACACACAGAGAGCATAGGACAGGCAGAGTATGGCACACACACAGGGAGCATAGGGCAGGCAGCGTATGACACACAGGGAGCATAGGGCAGGCAGAGTATGACACACACAGAGAGCATAGGGCAGGCAGAGTATGGCACACACACAGGGAGCATAGGGCAGGCAGCGTATGACACACAGGGAGCATGGGGCAGGCAGAGTATGACACACACAGGGAGCATAGGGCAGGCAGAGTATGACACACACAGAGAGCATAGGGCAGGCAGAGTATGGCACACATACAGGGAACATATGGCAGACAGAGTATGACACACACATGGAGCATAGGGCAGGCAGAGTATGGCACACACAGAGAGCATAGGGCAGGCAGAGTATGGCACACACAGGGAGCATAGGGCAGGTAGAGTATGGCACACACAGAGAGCATAGGGCAGGCAGAGTATGGCACACATACAGGGAACATATGGCAGACAGACTATAACACACACAGGGAACATAGAGCAAGCAGAGTATGGCACACACAGGGAGCATAGGGAAGACAGAGTATGGCAGTGCCTGTGTGTGACAGGCAGTCTCCGTGTTTTTTACCCACAATGTTTCTCTGAACATTATAATACTAGGGAACTTCAACAATTAGTTGGCAAAACAAACAACAATAGTATAATAAAGCGCAAACCAATAAAAAGAACACAACAAACAATGAGAAATGATGCCTCACGTTGCCATGCTGATACAACACATCCATCGATTTCCATCGGAAATTGTTTTATTTCCCTGGAAATTCTGTAAGAGTGAAATGAGGTTGAAATCAATTTACACAAGCGCATCCAATTACAGTGACTCCCATTTCTAGTATTTATTACTCTAATGCGAATGTTCTGCCAGTCGCTCTCTCAGACGTCATGTCTTGATCCCATTACTCGCCCTAATTACCCTAACGTGGCATCTGGACTTAATTCTGTTGAAAAAACTGACTTTTCACAAGGTTTCTTAGTCCCATGCAAAGTATTCCGATCAATAACAGACTGTTTGCTGCTTTCAATTGCTCCCCCCCCCATGCACAAATGACAAATTGAAGCAATAAGGCGATTCCATTTGATAGATTTGGGATTGTCCTAATTCTCTCTCAAATGCTGGTAAAATATTGCACAGAAAATAACCAATCACAAATGAACCTTACCTAACATTCTCAGTGTCTTATTGATACTTTTGATATTTGAGCAATTTCTTATGGTGCAGTCCAGGTTTTGTACATTGCAACAGCAACCAATGGACCAGATTCATTTCAATGAGAAAATCTTATCTCCTAATTCAATTGCAGATTTTCCCAGAGAGCCAGAAGACTATATTGAAATCTATGGGACAAACTGGAAATGAATTAGGGTCGGGTTTTGGGCAGTAAATCCCAGATTCCCTGATTGTACCTGGGTACCCTGCTAAGATGCGGGACTGATCCCTCCCATGTCGTGTCAGCAATTTTCTTCCCATGCCCTGCTAATGGAGTGATAATCCAGTCTAAAATTACATCACGTCCAGTTCCATGAACCCTGGGTATGGAGTTAGTGGAAAGGCTAAAACTAAGTAAGCTTTATCAGAAAGGTCTCTATAAATACATCAGTAAAGCCTCAAAATAATGCTGCTCTGAGTCCTCTGTAGGGTTTGGGCTTGAGCATGCTCAGTTTGCTCCTCTCTCCCACTCCCCCTCCCTCCCCTCCCTCCCTCCTCCCCTCCCTACTGTAATCTGAGCCCAGAGCTAAGAGTGAGCAGGGAGAGACTCAGGCAGGAAGTGATGTCACACCAAGCTAATATAGCAGCTGCTATCCTAAACAAACAGAGAGCTTCTAGAGCTTTTTACTCAGGTATAGTAAAGCATTCTGCAGAATAAATATAGTCTTATAGCTGCACTATTGTGGCTAATCTATTGGCAATAAACTGCTTCAGTGGTTTTTCTTCTCCTTTAAGTTAACTCTTTGAGATCCGGGTCAGGTAGCAGATCTGGGTAGGGGTACATATTGGGTGGCGAGTGCGGGTTTGGTTATGGGTCAGTGGGTCAGGGACTGTACAACTGGATCTATGCAAGACTCTACTCATGGAGCCCCACACATTGTTCAGTTTATAATTTATGGGGCACATTCACCAAGCTCGGGTGAATGAATAGAGGGAAAAAAACTCGAATTTTGAGTTGTTTTTTGTGCTCCGCGACTATTGAATTGGCGTAAATTCGCCTGAGTAGAATGATTCGAATAGATCGAGCGCAAAAACGCTGCGAATATTCACCCATTCGATAGTCGAAGTACTGTCTCTTTTATAAATCATTTGACGGTCTACTTCGCCAGATTAAACCTACTGAATTGCTTTAAAAGCCTATGGGAAAGTCCCATAGGCTTGTTTTCTAAGTTTTTGATTGAATAAAAAGGCATTCAACTATTCGCCAGCGTGTAAATTCGCCCGAATTTCCTATTCGATTCTATTCCCCAGTCGAATTTCTAGGGATTTAACCCCTCAAAATTCGACTCTTGATACATCTGCCCCTAATTGTAGTTGAGGCTGAATGAGGAAACATTCTCAATTATTTCCTAATTAATTTCAAGCTGATCCAGAAGAAGTAAAAATACATTTCTGTAGATGTGTTCAGTTTCCCAACTCCAAAGGAAAACTTAGCTCAGCCCCTGCGCTGACCTTCTACTATGAGTATTCAAGCCAATTTTAAAAAAAAACTTTCATAAAATGATCAGAATTATCACCAGTTTCAGCTTTTCCTGTAATATAGGGAGGCCCTGGTGTCTTCTAAAGATCTACTTCTGAATAAAGCCAACCATAAACAAGCCGATGAGTGATGAAGAGGTGATTGGTATCATTTGTTGCATTTAATACGGTGTTGATGTTTCATGGTACCTTTTCATACATGGCAAATGATGAAGACACTAAGGGGCAGATATATTTAAGTTCAAATTCAAATTTTCCAGTTGGATTTTTGGTCAAAACTCACAAATTCGAGTTGGGAATAATCCAAACTCCAATTTGAGTTCGAATTTGAGATTTATCATACCTTTACCCTGGGAAGTCAAATTCGATAGTACGTCACCTAAAACCTGCCAAGTTCATGTAGAAGTCAATGGCAGAAGTCCAGTGAACCATTTGACGGTGTTAATACCCTTCCTGACTGAGTTTTTTTCGGAGAAAAACCTGATTTGAGTTTTCGAGTCGGTAATATTCATTTGAGTTTTAGAAGTTGGAGTTTTTTCTTAAATAAGATACTATTCGAGTTTCAAGGTCATTCCAGTTCATTTGAGGTAAAAAAAAACCCCAAAAACTCTATAACTCAACCTTTGATAAATGTGCCCCTAAGAGGAGACACCCTACTTTACACACAGTAAACGACAAAATGACTAGAAGCATTAAGGGGCAGATTTATCAAGGGTCGAAGTGAATTCGAGGGAATAAAAAAATTTGAAATTCAAAGTAATTTTTTGGATACTTTGACCATCAAATAGGATAGTACGACTTAGATTTCGAATTCGATTCCAAGTAAAATAGTTAGAATATTCAATGATTCCATAATCAAAGTCTCTTTAAAAAAACTTCAATTTCAATACTTCGCCAAATTAAACCTGCCGAAGTGCTATGTCAGCCTATGGGGACCTTCTAGAGCGTTTTTCTAAGTTTTTTTGAATGTGAAGAAAAATCGTTCGATCGATGGATGAAATCCTTAAAATCGTTCGACACGAAGGATTTCATCGAACGATTTTACTTCGACCGCAAATGGCCAAATTCGATGTAAAAAACTTCGACTTCGATATTTGAAGTCGAAGTATTCCAATTCGATGGTCGAATTTTGAGGCTTTTTCTACTTCAAAATTCGACCCTTGATAAATCTGCCCCTAAAACTAGAAACAAAGATCAGCAAAAAAATGTTCTTCTGTACGGTACAGACTCCATCCCACCTAATCATTCCCATAATGTTACTGTTTATCTATGGTCTACGGGTTTCCGAGTTTCTTTTTCTCATCAGAAATTTTATTGAATATTTACCTTGTGTTTCATTGGCAGCAAAAAGTTCAAGTGTTTCCATAAAATATTTCCGCAGTTTATCAGATGCGATGCCAAGACACTGGGTTTCAATCTATCATGTTTCTTTGCTTCTATCTGTTGCTCAATCCTCAGCCCGACGTGTTTACTCCTGCAATCAGCCCGTGTTTATACATTGAGCCGGAAAAAGAAATATCTGATTATTAAAGTGTGGATGGAGAAAGAATAAATCAGATGTTGAAGAGAATCCAAAGACAATTGTGATAATGGCAAAGATGTTTTTCTTGCTGAGAATTTGAATATGAATATTTTGAGCAAATCTGTACTCCTCCAACTGTTGTTTTTTTTTAGACGAAACAACTTGAATTCAAATTTAATCAAATTCAAGTTTTTAAGATTGTTAAAGAAATCTCAAAAACTGAAAAATTTGTCAGCTTCAAGGAGGAGCATTTCCAAAATCCATGCTATTTTAAAATTTGAGGTTTATTAAAAAAATCTGGCAGACTCATTGGAATGAAATAGTGGAATGCATATTTGGGGGGTTATTTATCAAAGGTCGAATTTAGAATTTATGTGAATTTTTTTTCCCACTTATAAATTCAAATGTATTCTTAACTCGAATGGGAGGTTATTTATGAAAATACTCGAATGTCTAACATTTGATCAAATAGTCCCAACCAGAAGATTTAAATCAAACTTGAATCGAGTTTTCCCCCGAAAAAAACTTGAATGTCAGGAAGCCAATTAACATCTTTAAATCGTTCAATGGACTGTTTCCATGGTCGAGGTTTGATAAATGTCACATTTGAATTTACATTCGAGTCCGTGCTTTTAAATTTGAATATGTGAGTTTTGACACTAAGGGCCAGATTTACATATGGTCGAATATCGAGGGTTAATTAACCCTCGATATTCGACTGCCGAATGTAAATCCTTCGACTTCGATCGATCGATTGAACGAAAAATCGTTCGATCGAATGATTAAATCCTTCAAACGATTCGGAGGATTTTAATCCTTTGATCGAACGATTTTTCTACGACCAAAAAAACACAGGTGTTTTTTACTAAAAACCCCAATGTTTCTGATTATTTGAGTTAAAAAAGTCTAACTAAACTAGAAGCCACAATTTGATCTTATTTATTATGAAAAAAAGCTTGATTTAATCAGTTCAGGTAGAAAAAAATTCCGGAAAACCCCACATTTTTTTCCTGAAAACACCGAATAGGTTTGATTTTTGGTCTAACTCCAGTGCAGCCGACAGAAACTTCAAATTACAATAGGGACCATTGTCATTGGTTTATGCACAACCTTGGCAGGTCTGAGATACCGGATTTTCATATTTGGGCTTTAATAAATCTCAAAAAATTAAAGTTTTGCCCCAAAAATAGGGATGGGCGAATTTGACCCATTTCGTTTCGCCAAAAACTTGCTGCTGGTGAAAATTGTCGCCGACGCCCATAAAGTCTCTGTGGCAAATTCACTAAGCGCCGAAGCGCCGAACGCTAGCGTTAGTTCGCTAGCGTTTGTCATTTTCATTACTGAGCAAATTCACTAACGAACGCTGGCGTAGTTTCGCTAGTGTTACTTCGCACCCTTACGCCTGGCGAATTTTCGCTAGCGACGTAACTACGCAAATTCTTGCGCAGTGTACTGAACGCTACCTTTTACGCTAGACTTCCTTCGCCACCTCAGACCTGGCGAAGCGCAATAGAGTAGAAAGGGATTGTTTCAAAAAAAGTCAAAAATTTTTCTAAGTCCCAAAAAACGCTGGCGTGTTTTCTACATGATGGCTGATAGGCTAGCGCAATTTTGCAACCTTACGCTACCCCTGAGCGCAACTTCGGATTTTAGTGAATTTGCGGAGCGCTGGCAAAACTACGCCTGGCGAAGTGCGGCGAAGTTGCGTTTGGCGCAACTTCGCATATTAGTGAATTTGTCTCGCAGCAGAATTTTTTTTGACGCGCGTCTTTTTATTTTGACGCACAACACCATACAAGTATATGGGCGGCATTTTTGCGGCGAAACAAGGCAAAAAAATTCGCCCATCCCTACCCAAAAAGCCTAATCAGAGTTTAGTAAATAACCTCCTTAACGTTTCCATGATTTTCTAATCACCGTAAGGTATGAATATCCAAATTATGGAAAGATCCCGTAACCCAGAAACCCCCAAGTCCTGAGCATTCTGGATAACAGGTCCCATACCTGTATTGCCAACTCTGTACATAACTAGGGCCGGATTTATCAAGGTTCGAATTTTGAATTTGAAAAACTATGCAGTGAAATAAATTAGCATTTGTCAAACAGTTCTATCGTTTGTACATTGTCTACGTGGTCATTTAATTTGTTTTGTGGTCAAAAGAATTTATTTTGTTTAAAAAATGGAAACCTCCTAAAGCAACAGACGTGTTTCACACACTTAAAGCAAATGTTTGCCCTTAAATATTTCTCCAAAGCTGAAGCTTATTATGTGATGTTTTCATTCAGCGGCAGGTTAGCAGGCGGAGGAAAAAAAGGAAATTCATTACAATTTGAGCAGAAATATTGACTCCAGAAAAAACGGAGCTTTGGGAAAGTCTTGAGAGTTCACACATCATGTTTCACCGTGTCAGCCGAGTGGTGCCAAACTTTACATGGAGATCTTTCATATTAACTGCTTTTGCCACTTTGTTTATTTTGAATCAGTGCCTTGCGGTCAGTTATGAATTTTTGGCCCTTTTTTTTTAAGGGGGAAAAAATGTTTTCAACAACAAAGCAGAATCCAAGTATAGTCCAATAATCCTGTGGGTATCTCGTGTTAATTACGGTTTGTTTCGGCAAATTGATGGGAAATTTGTTTTGTAATTAGCCGACGACTTAAGGAGATTAACAAAGTAACTGTTGTTTCGATTCTGAATAGAAGCTTTCATAGACCATTTCAGGCAGGGATTAAACACTCTCAGCCCTATGAGTTTGTCAGATTTACATCCCGAGCCCCTGAGATGGCTACTACATTAAATAAGTCCGAAAAAAAAGTTTAAAGCTTAGCGGACAGCAAAAAAAAAACCCCAAAACTTTTTTACTCTTTTGCCATTGATAATGTTAAAATGTCTCCAAAACTCAAATAGAAAAATTCTCCCCAAGGTTCGAAATGAGCAAATCTGTCCGTTCCGAAAAAATTCACAAAACGGCCGAAAATTTTCAAGAAAAAAATTGAGAAACGCATTGAAGTAAATAGGCGGCACATTTTTTTTTATGCGCAACGACTTTTTTTCTCATTTCAAATGCATTAATAGGAGTTTTTTCTTGTGATGACTTTTTTGTCTTAGCGACTTTTTTGTCCCTAGCAATAACGGGGGGCAAATTTACTAAAGGGCAAGTGGGCTTTTCTAGAGCCCACTTGAGCCCAGTTTGCAGAGACATCGCCAATTTACTGTAGTGACCCTGGGGGTTAGACATTCTCAGGCATTTCCCCCTTTGTATTTTTGGATGCCTAAAGTAGCCCTTTAATTAACCCAGGAAGCTCTGTCCCTTTTCCTGGGTCTATTGTATTTCAGATTTGCCCACTAGGTGGCATCATTTAAAAGTATAACGGGGTATAGCCCCAAGTGCTCAAGGTCTTTACTGGGACCTCACCTCTCTGAGAGGTTGTTACAGTCCCAGGGTTACCGTGATGTTCAAGATTTAAAGGGGTTGTTCACCTTCGAGTTAACTGCCAGTATGATGTAGAGAGGGATATTCTGAGACAATTTGCAATTGGTTTTCATTTGTTATTATTTGTGGTTTTTGAGTTATTTAGCTTTTTATTCAGCAGCTCTCCAGTTTGTAATTTCAGCCATCTGGTTGCTAGGGTCCAAATTCCCCTAGCAACCATGCACTGATTTGAATAAGAGACTGGAATATGAATAAAACACATTTTTAGCCTTACAGAGCATTTGTTCTTAGATGGAGCCAGTGACCCCCATTTGAAAGCTGAAAGAGAAGAAGAAGGCAAATACGTCAAAGACTATAAAAAAGAAAAAATGAAGGCCAATTGAAAAGTTGCTTAGAATTAGCCATTCTATAACATACTAAAAGTTAACCTGAAGGTAAAACACCCTTTTAAAGGAGAAGGAAAGGTACCAAAGCAGTTTATTGCCAATAGATTAACCACAAGCTATAACACTATATTTATTCTGTAGAATGCTTTACCATACCTGAGTAACAGCTCTAGAAGCTCTCTCTGTTTGTTTAGCATAGCAGCTGCCATATTAGCTTGGTGTGACATCACTTCCTGCCTCAGTCTCTCCTGCTCACTCATAGCTCTGGGCTCAGATTACAGCAGGGAGGGGGAAGAGGAGCAAACTGAGCATGCTCAAGCCCAAGCCCTGGAGATTTAAGCTGAAAACAGTTAGTCTGATACAGAAGCCCATGAGTACACAATAGAAGGAAAGAAATGTGCTGTTTCTTTTGACAGGGGACTCAGAGCAGCATTACTTGGAGGATTTACTGGTGTATTTATATAGACCTTAATGATAAAGCTAAATTCCTTTTAGCCTTTCCTTCTCCTTTAAAAAGGTTATTTAGTGTTAGTAAGTTTTATGATAGTTTCTCTAGGAGCAAGAGGAAGGCTCAGGGAAGATAGTGAACAGCTTCCGCTCCAACGAGGAGAAATAGTGGGGTTAGAGCCCCGTGTTATGTGAACCACCAGCTCAGGGGCATCAGTGAGTGAGTTGAGGAGCAGGTTGGGTGTCAAGATACAAGACCCCAGGCTGAGGATCCCTATAGGCAGCACTTTAATCTCGACTGTGAATATTCCTACTACCTTGTTTCTGTTAAAAAAAACTGTTATTTTGCTGCAAAACACCTCAATACAGGGTACCGGGAGTTGCTACGAGAGAGTCAGTGTCACAACACAAGCGGAAATAGTCCTGGATAAAAAGTGCACTCAAGGGTGTGTTACATTACTAGAAGCTGAATCGGACAATTCGCTAGTGAAAAAGCTCAGCGCTAGAGAAGTTTTGCGTCATTTCGCCAGGTGAATTTTCGCTATCGCTACTTTGGAAATGTATCAAACTGTGAACCATACTTTACCCTTTTCGCCAGGTTAAATCAAATCCGCTCGGGTTTTTTACTCTTATTTATTATTACATTTTCCCAAAATTTTGATTTGCGGCAAAAAATCTGATTTTATGGGGTTTTTTTGTTTTTTCACCCGAAAACTCCGATTTCTTAAGCTTTTTTGCCCGAAAACTTCGGTGTATTACACAAAACCAAACGCACATTGAAAAATCATTGAGACTTCTCCCATTGACTTACAGTACATTCAACCTCAACAGGTCTGAGATGCTGGATTTTCTAATTCGGACTTTTCGGGGTTTGATAAATTCTGAAAAAATTTTGATTTTTTAAGTTTTTTTTTAAAAAAAATAAAAAAATTTTTTACGATTTTTGCATTCAGTGTTTAGTAAATAAACCCCTAAAGGATCTTTTTTGTCTTTATTTTGCTTCCATGGACATTTTGAATAATAAGTGGCCACTTACAGCAATATATGTACCCGCCATATTTAAATTGACGTAAGTGTAAGTATGTTAACGCCAGGAAGGTAGTAACGCTAGAGAAAATTTGCTTAGAAATGTTCATACTGACGACGTTTTGCTGGCGAAAGTACTCCAGCGTTCATTCGCCGAGACAAAACTTTGCACTTTGATGAATACACGTAGGGGCATATTTATCAAGGGTCGAATTTTGAATTGAAAAAACTTCAAAATTCGAATTCAAAAAAACCAACCAAAATGAAGTCAAAGTTTTTTTTGGTCGAATAGGTCCTTTTTCGATTGAATAGGTCTGTGTACGGGCGAATCGAAGGAATAGCACATTCGATTATAAGTTTTTCTCAAAGTCCACCAATCGACCCCAAACGGTTCTAGGAGGTCCCCCATAGGCTAAAACAGCAATTCGCCAGGTTTTAGATGGAGAATGGTTGAAGTTGAATTTTTAAAGAGACAGTACATGATAAATTTCAATATTCAGATTTTTTAATTCAAATTTGGCTTATTTCCTAGTCGAAGTACACAAAAAATAGCTTGATATTTCAATTTTTTTCATTCTAAATTCACCTCAACCTTTGATAAATCTGCCCCGTATTCTCTGCAAAATAACGTCTGACGAAGTTGTGCGAAGTATGACAAAGCCTTCCAAAGTGTAAATTCGCTCTTTAGTAAATGTACCCCTAGAAGTAGTTGTGTGCTTTTCATCAGACAAGGAAGAGAGGACACATGGAAGTACAGGAGTCTAATGGCATCAATATGAGCCCGTGTACATATCTCCCAACTGTCACGTTTTCTGCGGGACAGTCCCAATTTTGACAGCTCAGTTCGCAGTCCCGGGTTTCTTTCTGAACACAGAACTTAAACAGAAGTCACATTTTATGGCAGACAAGCAATTAAATCTGTGTAGAAATCTGTGTAGAACTGTGATCCCCAACCAGAAGCTCATGAGCAACATGTTGTCCATGGACCCCTTGGATGTTGCTCCCATTTGCCAAAGCAGGTGCTTTTTTTCGAATTCCAGGCTTGGAGACCACTTTTGATGCATAAAAACCACGTGTGCAGCCAAACAGCCTCCTATAAACTGTCAGTCCACATAGTTGGAATCAATAACCTACAATAGTCCATATCTGGCACCCCCAGGAATTTTTTGCCTGCTTTTTGCTCTGTATCTTTTTAAAACTTGAATGTGGCTCACGTGTTGGTGATCCCTGGTGTAGAAGTTGCTCTGCTGCCTGAAACTATAGAAACATATTATCAAGACCAAAGAAATTCCTTCCGACTTCACAGTTATGGATCACCAGCTGGGGAGAAATCTCTTCCAATTCCACTGGTCGAAGGTGTTAATGACATTGTCCCATAATATTAGTAGGAAGCCATTATCTCTGTTGTGATGGCTCTTCCATTGCTGGTATTCTTGCTCCAGTTCTGAGCTTTATCCCCTGCAAGTCATGTCTCTGTTGTGAGTTACAACTTTGCATTCCCACATGTTTGCACTTGGTCACACTTAATGTTCAAAGTGTAAAGGGCATATTTCCAGCTCTGGTTGATCTACATTCCAACCCCCCACTAGACACCTTACCAAGAATGGAAAAGCATCAGGCTGCTACTAATCTGCAGGGATATATGTTTATACTGTATACTGTATATATATCCCTTTATTGGCTCCCACATTCCACTACTCAGTTATTGTCGATTTGCTCTGTGGTTCCAATCTTATCTATGCACATTATGGTTTTAAAGGAATACCAATCCCAAAAACTGAAAGTGATTACATATAAACAGGTTATTGGACCAGGGTTCGACTGGAGCCTTGGGGGCCCACCGGGGCTGCAAAATTAAGGGCCCTCCTAGCAATCTCCAGGGGCCCCCTCCTGATCTCCAAACCCTTGCCTGTGTCGCATGCCTGCATGAATGCATCACATGCAATGCACGAAACAGGCAGCATGCATGTGCCAAAGATACGTTTCAGCTGGGGAGGGGGGCCCAACGGGTTTTTTTGGGCCAGTCTGACCCTGTATTGGACCTGCTATTCAGAATGCTCTGGACCTGGGGCTTTCTGGATAATGGATATTTTCATTATATGGATCTTCATACCTTAAGTCTACTAGCAAATCATATAAACATTAAATAAAGCCAATAGGCTGGTTTTGCTTCCAATAAGGATTAATTATATCTTAGTTGGGATCAAGTACAAGTTACTGTTTTATTATTACACAGAAAAACATTAAAGTTAAAATGAATCAGTTAAAATGAATCAGTTAATAGTGCTGCTCCAGCAGAATTCTGCATTGAAATCCATTTCTCAAAAGAGCAAACAGATTTTTTTATATTCAATTTTGAAATCTGACATGGGGCTAGACATATTGTCAATTTCCCAGCTGCCCCTGGTTATGTGACTTGTGCTCTGATAAACTTCAGTCACTCTTTACTGCTGTACTGCAAGTTGGAGTGATATCACCCTCCTCCCTTTCATCAGCAGCAGCCAAACAAAAGAACAATGGGAAGGTAACCAGATAGCAGCTCCCTAACACAAGATAACAGCTGCCTGGTAGATCTAAGAACAACACTCAATAGTAAAAACCCATGTCCCACTGAGACACATTCAGTTAAATTGAGAAGGAAAAACAGCAGCCTGCCAGAAAGCATTTCTCTCCTAAAGTGCAGGCACAAGTCACATGACTTGGGGCAGCTGGGAAATTGACAAAATGTCTAGCCACATGTCAGATTTCAAAATTGAATATAAAAAAATCTGTTTGCTCTTTTGAGAAATGGATTTCAGTGCAGAATTCTGCTGGAGTAGCACTATTAACTGATTCATTTTGAAAAAATTTTTTTCCCATGACAGTATCCCTTTAAGCATTTGGATTATTTGATTAAATGCCATCTATGTTAGATGGCCCTTCTGTAATTCGGAGCTTTCTGGATAACGGGTTTCCAGATAACAGATCCTATAACTGTATTTATATATTTGTCTACATTGTCCTTTTGTGGGGGATTAACTGACTGACTTCTCAGTACATAATGGAGGTTGATCAGGGACTGGGATTTTGGTGGCCCCTGGGGGGATAGAACAGATCTCGGTGTTTCACAGCTGAAAAGCGGCATCTTCACAAATCCAGTCCTTGGGAATTTACACTTGTTGTTTGTGTCATTTTTTTTTTCACTCTGTGTTTATTAGTAGAAACATTATCCAATACATTTTCCAAATAAAAGATGCTCTCTTGTTTTTTGGAGACAGTTCAGTCGCACACAGGCGGAAGAGGCTAATGCCAATGTGATATTCATTTAGGAAGAATTACAGATGTTTATGGAAGAAACTTGCCAGCTCCCACATGTTTAATACAATTTTAAACAACTGAGTAGCCATAGGTAATAAAAGCTCCTTATAAACTTCCAAAAAATATAATGAGAGCCATGAATAACTTGCAAAATATATACTTATAAAGACGGCTTTGTGAGGCTTTCAGTTATAACCAGTGTTTATACAATACATGTGTGATAGCCTTGTGTCGCAGAGCCCCCAGTGACTTCTAATATCCTTATCATTTACAGTAGGGGGTACATTATCCCTTATAATACATGAGTGATACTCAGAGTTCCCTGTATAACTCAGCCTGCAGCCTTGTGCCTTTATATGGTCACAGAACAACCCCTCAGTGACTTCTAATATCCTTATCATTTACAGTAGGGGGTACATTATCCCTTATAATACGTGAGTGATACTCAGAGTTCCCTGTATAACTCAGCCTGCAGCCTTGTGCCTTTATATGGTCACAGAACAACCCCTCAGTGACTTCTAATATCCTTATCATTTACAGTAGGGGGTACATTATCCCTTATAATACATGAGTGATACTCAGAGTTCCTTGTATAACTCAGCCTGCAGCCTTGTGCCTTTATATGGTCACAGAACAACCCCTCAGTGACTTCTAATATCCTTATCATTTACAGTAGGGGGTACATTATCCCTTATAATACATGAGTGATACTCAGAGTTCCATGTATAACTCAGCCTGCAGCCTTGTGCCTTTATATGGTCACAGAACAACCCCTCAGTGACTTCTAATATCCTTATCATTTACAGTAGGGGGTACATTATCCCTTATAATACATGAGTGATACTCAGAGTTCCATGTATAACTCAGCCTGCAGCCTTGTGCCTTTATATGGTCACAGAACAACCCCTCAGTGACTTCTAATATCCTTATCATTTACAGTAGGGGGTACATTATCCCTTATAATACATGAGTGATACTCAGAGTTCCATGTATAACTCAGCCTGCAGCCTTGTGCCTTTATATGGTCACAGAACAACTCCTCAGTGACTTGTAATATCCTTATCATTTACAGTAGGGGGTACATTATCCCTTATAATACATGAGTGATACTCAGAGTTCCCTGTATAACTCAGCCTGCAGCCTTGTGTCTTTATATGGTCACAGAACAACCCCTCAGTGACTTCTAATATCCTTATCATTTACAGTAGGGGGTACATTATCCCTTATAATACATGAGTGATACTCAGAGTTCCCTGTATAACTCAGCCTGCAGCCTTGTGCCTTTATATGGTCACAGAACAACCCCTCAGTGACTTCTAATATCCTTATCATTTACAGTAGGGGGTACATTATCCCTTATAATACATGAGTGATACTCAGAGTTCCATGTATAACTCAGCCTGCAGCCTTGTGCCTTTATATGGTCACAGAACAACCCCTCAGTGACTTCTAATATCCTTATCATTTACAGTAGGGGGTACATTATCCCTTATAATACATGAGTTATACTCAGAGTTCCCTGTATAACTCAGCCTGCAGCCTTGTGCCTTTATATGGTCACAGAATAACCCCTCAGTGACTTCTAATATCCTTATCATTTACAGTAGGGGGTACATTATCCCTTATAATAGATGAGTGATACTCAGAGTTCCCTGTATAACTCAGCCTGCAGCCTTGTGTCTTTATATGGTCACAGAACAACCCCTCAGTGACTTCTAATATCCTTATCATTTACAGTAGGGGGTACATTATCCCTTATAATACATGAGTGATACTCAGAGTTCCCTGTATAACTCAGCCTGCAGCCTTGTGCCTTTATATGGTCACAGAACAACCCCCAGTGACTTCTAATATCCTTATCATTTACAGTAGGGGGTACATTATCCTTATAATACATGAGTGATACTCAGAGTTCCATGTATAACTCAGCCTGCAGCCTTGTGCCTTTATATGGTCACAGAACAACCCCTCAGTGACTTCTAATATCCTTATTATTTACAGTAGGGGGTACATTATCCCTTATAATACATGAGTGATACTCAGAGTTCCTTGTATAACTCAGCCTGCAGCCTTGTGCCTTTATATGGTCACAGAACAACCCCTCAGTGACTTCTAATATCCTTATCATTTACAGTAGGGGGTACATTATCCCTTATAATACATGAGTGATACTCAGAGTTCCCTGTATAACTCAGCCTGCAGCCTTGTGCCTTTATATGGTCACAGAACAACTCCTCAGTGACTTGTAATATCCTTATCATTTACAGTAGGGGGTACATTATCCCTTATAATACATGAGTGATACTCAGAGTTCCCTGTATAACTCAGCCTGCAGCCTTGTGTCTTTATATGGTCACAGAACAACCCCTCAGTGACTTCTAATATCCTTATCATTTACAGTAGGGGGTACATTATCCCTTATAATACATGAGTGATACTCAGAGTTCCCTGTATAACTCAGCCTGCAGCCTTGTGCCTTTATATGGTCACAGAACAACCCCTCAGTGACTTCTAATATCCTTATCATTTACAGTAGGGGGTACATTATCCCTTATAATACATGAGTGATACTCAGAGTTCCATGTATAACTCAGCCTGCAGCCTTGTGCCTTTATATGGTCACAGAACAACCCCTCAGTGACTTCTAATATCCTTATCATTTACAGTAGGGGGTACATTATCCCTTATAATACATGAGTTATACTCAGAGTTCCCTGTATAACTCAGCCTGCAGCCTTGTGCCTTTATATGGTCACAGAATAACCCCTCAGTGACTTCTAATATCCTTATCATTTACAGTAGGGGGTACATTATCCCTTATAATACATGAGTGATACTCAGAGTTCCCTGTATAACTCAGCCTGCAGCCTTGTGTCTTTATATGGTCACAGAACAACCCCTCAGTGACTTCTAATATCCTTATCATTTACAGTAGGGGGTACATTATCCCTTATAATACATGAGTGATACTCAGAGTTCCCTGTATAACTCAGCCTGCAGCCTTGTGCCTTTATATGGTCACAGAACAACCCCCCAGTGACTTCTAATATCCTTATCATTTACAGTAGGGGGTACATTATCTCTTATAATACATGAGTGATACTCAGAGTTCCCTGTATAACTCAGCCTGCAGCCTTGTGCCTTTATATGGTCACAGAACAACCCCTCAGTGACTTCTAATATCCTTATTATTTACAGTAGGGGGTACATTATCCTTATAATAAATGAGTGATACTCAGAGTTCCCTGTATAACTCAGCCTGCAGCCTTGTGCCTTTATATGGTCACAGAACAACCCCTCAGTGACTTCTAATATCCTTATCATTTACAGTAGGGGGTACATTATCCCTTATAATACATGAGTGATACTCAGAGTTCCCTGTATAACTCATCCTGCAGCCTTGTGTCTTTATATGGTCACAGAACAACCCCTCAGTGACTTCTAATATCCTTATCATTTACAGTAGGGGGTACATTATCCCTTATAATACATGAGTGATACTCAGAGTTCCCTGTATAACTCAGCCTGCAGCCTTGTGCCTTTATATGGTCACAGAACAACCCCTCAGTGACTTCTAATATCCTTATCATTTACAGTAGGGGGTACATTATCCCTTATAATACATGAGTGATACGCACCGTTCCCTAACCAGAATACCTTTGCAGGCTGTCAATAGAGCTTACAATGAACTTTAAAGATGTTAAATCAAGGAAATATTCCTGTAAAGAATATTTGTGCAACTTCTAATCACAGATTTAACAACATTTTTTATTTCCGTCGATCCAGACTGTCCGTTCCCAATATGAATAACGCCGGTAAGAGATGGTTTATTACATTGCTGTATAAAAAAGAAACATCTCACAGAGGAAAGTGGAAGCAGCCCTGGTTTGCATATGTACTTGCCTTTATTTATTATTTTATTTTATGAGTATATCTGGTGAGATTCCCATTAAACTGTTGCAAATGGAACCCAGATTTCCACGACTCGCTGCTGATGAGGAATGACCCTCTTAAGTCTATATAAATAGTTTATTTTCAATCTCCTGCTAAAGTTAAATGTACTGCAGTTATCAGCACGAGTCTCAGCGAAACTCAAACACCGACAGGGCCATTTAGCAATGCTAACACTCATGATTTGATTTAATTTTCTGCCGTGAGACCTCCATATAATTCACTTGTCACCTTCTCCGGGTGCAAATGTCGAGCAAAAGTGCAAATTCTTTGTGTAAACGTTTTCCATTTGTGCAAACAAGGACATATTTGCCCTTTATTTCATTTGTGGAAGAGGTAGAACCTCTGAAAGGGGCCCGTGCAGGTGTTGGGGAGGCTTTTGGGATTTGGAGGCAAGGTTAGCCCCGGCTGAAAGAACATGCTTTTTGGAAATGGGGGCCCTTTATCAAAAAATATTCTGTATACCCTTTACAAATTCCTGTATTGAGTAAGTATAAACATTTCATGGCACTAGTCCTCTCCCCTCACAACATCCAATTGGTCTTTATGTTCAACTTAACATCTGCTTTATATTGGATTCTCGAGGTCTATCATTTATAGGTCTACATGCAAACATCAGAAATAGGGGGCTCATGTGCCCTGTTTGCTTGTAATTGTCCCATGAGTTACTGTCCATGAGTCTCAGACTGGAAGTGCTACATAGTGATGGGCGAATTTATTTGGCAGGTGCGAATTTGCGGCGAATTTGCGTGATTCGCCGCCGGCGAATAAATTCGTGAAACGGGCGCGAAAAATTCGCTGGAGAAAGTTCGCTAGCATCAAAAAAAATTTGTTGCCGGCATCCAAAAAAAACGGACACCGGCGTTAGAAATGGCCGTCGGCGTCAAAAACTAGAAGCCGGCGCCGTTTCGCGCAAATTCGCCCATCACTAGTGCTACATACATATAGGGTATAGGGTGGGGGTAGCAAATAGGTGCCCCCTTGGAACACTGGACTAGCTCAGCAAACTACGGTGAGTCAGGAGCTGCAATGAGTAGGAGAGCCATTATCTTAACAGAAAAATGTCAATTTGAGTGGCTGATTTACTAATATTGGTGATTTATAGCATCAGTGCAGTTACTAGGGTTGCCACCAGGCCTAACTGGTAAAATATGTGCCGGCCCCAGGGCCGACATTACAAATTTAACAGCAATTTGTAATTTCTGGTTGCTCTGCCACTGGCCCAAATTCAATCCACCCCAGTCCTGCCTCCCAGGTCCCCCTCCATCCCGCTCATCATGTATTTCAGGGTTCCCCAACCTCTTGAACCCGTGAGCAACATTCAGAAGTAAAAGGAGTTGGGGAGCAACAAAAGCACGAAAAATTTTCTTGGGGTGCCAAATAAGTGCTGTGATTAGCCATTTAGTAACCCCTATGTGGATTGTCAACCTACATTGAGGCTCTGTTTGGCAGTACATCTGGTTTTTATACAACCAAAACTTGCCTTGAATTCAAAAAAAATCAGCTGCTTTGAGGACACTGAGAGCAATATCCAAGGGATTGGAGAGCAACGTGTTACTCATGAGCTACTGGTTGGGGATCATTGATCGATTTCCTCACAATTGTTTGGACACTTCAGCTAGAGATGCCACAGACCCATCCATGTTACATCCCAATCCCCTTGTTCATAAGTCATCAGCCAATAAGAGGTGAAGAAAACCCCATTAGTTACATAGTTAAGTTGGGTTGAAAAAAGACCAAAGTCCATCAAGTTCAGTCATTCCAATTAAACCCACATATACTCACACGACCCTTCCATACACTCACATAAGCTATATATACTGTACACCAATAGCTATAGTAATTGTAAATATTTGTATCACAGTAGCCTATAATATTCTGATTGTCTAAGAAATAATGATGGGTGAATAAATTCGGCAGGCATGGGTTTGCGGCAAATTTCCACATTTCACCGCCCGCGAATAAATTTGTGAAACTGTGGCGATAATTTGCGTCAAAAAAATCATTGTGTGTCAAAATTATTCAGACGACCATTGACTTTAATGCATTTGGACAGAATAGTGGCACGTATAAAAATTGTCACTCGAGTCAAAATTGTCCCGCATCAATATTATTTTGACGCCCAATGCGCTTCGCAAATGGGTCCAGATTTGCCCATCACTACTAAGAAATCATCCAAGTCCCTCTTATAGTCATTAACTGAATCAGCATCACAACATCACCCGGCAGTGCATTCCCCAACCTCACTGTCCTGACTGTGATCAACCCCCTATGTTGCTTCAAACAAAATGTATTTTCTTCTAGTCTGAAGGGGAGGCCTCTGGGAAACAAGATGCCCCACTATCTGTCCTCTAATGTACTTGTAAAGAGTATTGACGGGTGAATAAATTCACCATGCACGAATTTGCGGCGAATTTCCACACAAGCTCCTACACAAATTTGCCGGCGTAAAAAATTTTTGTACATGCGTCAGAAAAGTCACTTGCGTCAAAACCATTGCGTGTCAACACTATTCGGATGCACATTGACTTTAATGCGGGCGTCAATTTTCAAGTTTCGGTAATTTTTCGCCGTTTTGTGAATTTCACAGGAAATTTTTTTGGGTGAAACGGGAGAAATTCACCCATGGCTAGTAAAGTTCTAAATCATATCCCTCACACTCATCTTTCCTCCAGAGAAAACAACCCCAACCTTGACAGTCTCCCCTCATAATTTAACTCTTCCCTCCCTCTAACCAGTTTAGTTGCACTTAGTCTCTGCACTCTCTCCAGCTCATTTATATCCCTCTTAAGGACTGGAGTCCAAAACTGCCCCCATACTCCAGATGAGGCCTCACCAGGGACCTATAAAGAGGCAGAATTATGTTTTCATCCCTTGAGTTAATGCCCTTTTTTATACAAGACAGAACTTTATTTGCTTTAGTAGCCACAGAATGACACTGCCCAGAATTAGACAACTTGTTATCTCCAATATCTAATAACAATGAGATCTTTGCTTTTATTTTCTAACTTTCAGTAGATTGATCATAACATTTGTTTATTGGCTACTATGAGTGACCCCATTAGTGCAGTGTAGCACCTATTTGAATAAAATAACCCCAAATACACCAGCTCTACATCCAGTTGGGATTTTATTCTGTACAGTGCAGGTGCATCTCGGCAACATTTCAATTCCATCAGATCATTTGCTCCAGAAACTGCATCCAAGAACCGTTTTAGTGGAATTTCTTTTTTTGTTTCATAAATAAATAAGGTTTTATGAAACAGTTGGCCCTCAATTAGAAACTGCAGAGCAATTATAGAGGCAAAGTACTGTGATAGGAACCACAGCCAGGAAATCTGCAGTCAGTTTGTGTCATGAGGCTCTTATTTTCCAACCTTTTCCAAAATTGACACATTTATTTTAATTTTTATTTAGTCTTCTACCACACTGGCCATTCCCTACGCCATGAGAAGTTTGGTTTGCATTGAATATGTGATTTAAATGTTTAAATTGGGCTTTCCTTGCTCATTCCTTCAATCCCGCTCTTCTCCTTCTCTGACAGTGGTTGCTCCCATATCCTGAAGGACAAATAGAACTACAACACTACAAATAGTTTAGTTATAAAGTGGGGATAATATGAGGTTTTGACCATATAACTCTAACAAACAAGCAAAACAGATCCTTTAAATCACACTCTTATCCAAATATTAAAAGACATTTGTGCAAATGAAAGGTGAGCTCATGAAAAACCCAGTGGTCCATAATTCCACGTATGCAATCTAAACATCTGATACATTTTCTATACGAGTATGCCTGTCCAACTTCGCATCACCCAACCAAGGGGATTAATATGAAATTGGCGCTATAACAGCTCCTACTTTTCTGGGAATGTTCCCACTATATGTACAAGCTCTGGCTCATAATCAATGTTCCAGTTGCGTTGATGTTCTTCAACTCCCATCTTAGCCAACCAATTTTGTATGAGCCATGCTTTGGGGATCAGACATGGCCTATAGTCAACCTTCCAGTTGAGTTGATGTTCTTCCAGATAGATTTGTCTAAAAATGTGTCCATATTCCTTTGGCCATATAGTTCATGTATACAGTTTAAAATTGTGCTCAACATTGAAGCTGACTGTTTCAAACAAAAGAAGAGGGAGAAAGAATGAAGAGACTAGCCCCAACTGGAATATAAAGTAAAATAGACCTACAAGCATAACGATGTACAGTGCCACTCAGGCTTTAATCTTTGGTATTTGTAACATTTCAGCTCCTGTTTATATTAAATAGTTTATGATACAATTATAGCCTGGTGTTACTAGAATTGTGTTTGACCAGTCTTTGGTGGTATCTATATATTCCATTAAGTATCATGTACAGTAGACTTTGTTGGTTGAATTATCTGTCTCCATAAAAGCTATTTTCCCAAATCCTGCCTCTATCCAAAAGCCTCAGAGAGATTTCCATTAATCCTCCCATTAAAGAGCAATCAATTAACCTTGTTGCAGGTGCCACAGGGGAATTTATGTTATGTGGCGCCAGAAAAATTTCTCAGGCCTAATGGCATTGTGGACTGGTCTTGAAATCGTTCTTTTTTGCCTCTGACTAAATAACATTGTTTGTGAACATCTTCATGTATACTATGATTCTACTTCAGGATAATATTTAAATTGTACATTATTGCCAGTCCAAATTTTAATATACTTAAGGGGAAAAAAACTAATGATCACAACAATATTGATATTGTTGTAAAAAGATGGCTTACTTGGATTTTTTTAAAATCCAACTTTTTATAACTTTTTTAAAAAAAAATGTACATTTTTAAATGTAATTAGAAATCTTTTTAATTTTTTTAAAAAAAAGTTCATCATCTCATCAACTGTTACATTTAGGAAAATATTAAAGATAATGAAAATAGTATTATGAGTGGTATAATATAAATCAATAATATATGCAAGAAGGTATCCAATATATTTTGAAGGTTGTTGTAAAAATAAAAAAATGTTTCTGGAGGATAATGGATATTTCATTTCAAAAATCATTCTGATGAATTCCCATGAGTTTTGTTGATTTCTTTTAAATATTTTTTTTTTCAAATCAAGTTATCAACAATTAGGACCATTTTCATAATTTTTCATAAACGTTCTTCATCATCCCATAAGATATAATGAAAGTTTTTTTAATACTTTTAAGAAAAAAGAATCATGATTATTATTATAATTATTAACATGTATTTATATAGCGCCAACATATTGTGTAGCACTGTAAAGTAAATGTGATTATACAACTAAATCACATGAATTATATACATAGAACATATGGAGTAACAAACATCACAATCAATACAGGTACAAAAAGGTGAGGAAGGCCCTATGCATAGGCATACAGTCTAAAGGGAAGGGAGTAATACACAAGGTGTGGGAGTGGGCAAGATCGAATTAAGTGGGTGAGAAATGTGGTACTGTATGTGGTGTTGCGTTTGGTAGTTAAGCAGAGTGAGGGTAGGCTTCTCGACAGAAGTGCGTTTTCAGAGACTTCTGGAAAGCGGAAAGGTTGGGAGAAAGTCGGACAGACCGTGGGAGAGAGTTCCAGAGGAGGGGTGCAGCCCTTGCAAAGTCTTGAATGCGAGCATGTGAGGAGGTAATGAGAGAAGAGTTGAGTAGCAGGTCAGTAGAGGAGCGTAGTAAGCGGTTGGGTGAGTATATAGAGATGGGTTCAGAGATGTAGGGTGGGGCAGAATTATGAAGTGCTTTGAATGTCAGGGTCTATAATTTGAATTTGATTCTGAAAGGTAGCGGAAGCCAGTGCAGGGATTGACAGAATGGCGAGGCAGAGGAGGAGCAGTTGCTGAGGTGTATGAGCCTCGCAGCAGTGTTCATTATGGACTGGAGAGGTGACAGTCTCTGGAGGGGAAGGCCAATTAAAAGAGAGTTACAGTAGTCTAGACGTGATATGACGAGAGAGTGAATAAGAATTTTGGCAGAATCTTGGGTGATAAATGATCGTATTTTGGATATGTTCCTTAGGTGGAAGTGACATGATTTAATAAGTGACTGGATATGAGGAGTGAATGACAGGGCAGAATCTAGGATAACCCCAAGGCACCGGGCCTGGGAAGAGGGGTTGATAGTAGAATTGTTAGCTATGATGGATACTTCCGGGATGTTACTGGTGTTAGTTGGAGGAAAGAGAACCATTTCAGTTTTAGATTAGGTTTAATTTAAGGTAGGGTTGCGACATCCAGGTAGAGATAGAGGACAGGCAGGAGGAGACGCGAGTTAGGAGTTCTGGGTTGAGATCAGGAGATGAGAGATAGATCTGAGTGTCGTCAGCATAGAGGTGGTAGTGGAAACCATACGAGTTGATTAATTTGCCAAGGGAGGAAGTATAGAGGGAGAATAGTAATGGTCCCAGGACAGAGCCTTGAGAAACCCCAACAGAAAGAGGTAGGGGAGAATATGTTACTCCATTGTAGGAGACACTGAAGGAACGATTGGTGATGTAAGAAGAGAACCAGGAGAGGGCTGTGTCACGAAGGCCAAGCGAATGGAGGGACTGGAGGAGGAGAGGGTGATCTACAGTGTCAAATGCAGCTGAGAGATCAAGCAGTATTAGTAGTGAGAAATGATTGTTGGCTTTAGCGGTTAAAAGGTCAAGTTAAAACAAAATTGAATAATATAGGCAAGAAAATATTCTATTGATCCTAAAGGTTTTGGTCAAAGCAAAACAAAATAAATGCCTATTTATGGTATATTAATAGTGAAAGGAAAAGTACATTTAAAAAACAATAATACCGAATTCACGTGGCTTTTTCATTTATTTTTAAAAATATGTTTGAAACAAATCTATTATTATAGGGTCAAGGTGGCCATAGACGTTACAATTACGAACTTTTCAAGAAAGTTTGTTTCAATACACACGTGTAGAGCTGAGTCGTCAGATATACATATAGAAACAATAGAATTCTACCTGTATCTGACGATTCATCACTAACAATGGCCGATGTTTGGGTTCCTTCAAAGGCACCCAATCAAAATTTTCTATAAAGGCCCGATTGATGAGTCAACCAATATCCAAGTCTTTTGCCGATATCGATCGTCTCATCTTCCACCATACACGCCCCGGATATCATATGAAAATGCATTTCGTACAATAATATTGGTGCGTCTATGGCCACCTTAAGTATTCGTCGTCATCCATATGACAATGTGTGGGAATGTTTTCTATTGAGAGAGACTGTTCCATGTGATTTTGTTTTTCAGTTTTCCCAATAAAACATAAAATTCGATTTTATTTAACACAGAGTTTCCACCATGATGATTCCCATTGAGCAGAACGTTCATTTCATCACTCACAGCTCTTGGTAATAACAGACAAAGTGGATAAGAAGAATAAGAAAAATATTAGGGTTGGGGGAGTCTTGCCTCTACACGGTATTAAAAAAAAGAAATTTTCCATACCTGTGAATGTGCAGGAAAGGAAATGAAATGATGTAGCTGCTAGAATCATGCGATACATGTGCCGATCCGCAGACAATAAGCTCACACATTCCCAGGGACAGCCTCCAATACGGGATTTTTATGGCTCTATTACTAACCGGTTGACGCATAAGGAATTTAATAAAGCACCATAGGAACCTAAATCTCAGATGTGGTTCATCTTGCACTTTCCTACAAATGAATTAAATTCTTTCGGTTTTATTTTATTATACATATACTTTATTGGAATTCAATCCACAGAAGTAGATGATGAAGCGATGAGGCAGTTGGCATGTTTCCTGGCTACTGTGCCTCCCTGTGTGTCTGGTGTATTTGTATATCAGCCTGTTGGCTCGGACACATTGCGTTACACATTCAGTAACTATGGGGCTCTAGTTACACAGCTGTAAATAGCATCAAATGTGTCTCTATCATTATAAAGGCCATTATAAAAATATGAAGAATTCCTTATTATAATGCTTCACTGTCCCTGGGTACCCCTGGAACTATAGCAGGGTGAGTGTTACCCCAATGTTTCTATATATCTGTAACCTTGTTATGAGCTAAGGGGGCCCAGCTTGAAGGCCAGTTGGGGGGAAATTTGGGGTGAGTTCTTAATTGTGCCCTGGTTACTAATTTGTCACAATCTAGTAAATGAGCCCTAAAGTCTCCTTTTTGGTTTGAATAACTCTATAAAAGAAGTTAGCCATTAGCGCTTTACACTGCATTTGTAAATATGCCATGTAATCACGAAATGGCTATACATTACTTTTAAGAAAACATGTCTATAGTAGACAGTGACAGTTACAGTGATAAGAGGCTAAGACTAACCCTAAAACGTTTTTTAAGTATATTAAGTTTAAAGATACGGGTTGAGAGTATTGTCCCTGGTACCAGTATGGTTGTAACAGAAAAATTTGTTATTTTCTTCAGTGTATACAACAGAGGAATCAGAGTTCCCAGACCCACCTCATAGCCGGCACTGTTTGCTTAGCTTAATCTAGTAAGTGACTGACTTAGGATATGGTTCATAAAGCTTTACTAAACGTTAATGTGAACAAGGCTCCTGGCCCAGATGGCATACTAAGAGTTCTAAGAGAGCTTAGTTCAGTTTTAGACCGGCCTCTAATTCTGATTTTCTCATACTCCCTTTCATCTAGTATTGTACCTATGGATTGGAGAAAAGCTGATGTCATTCCTATATTTATAAAGGGATTACCATCTCAGCCTGGTAATTATAGGCCAGTAAATTTGAAGGCTTGGTAAAGGGTCACATTCAAAATTTTGTCCTAGTGAATGGCATTATGAGCAGCAATCAGCATGGCTTTATGAAGGATAGGTCATGTCAGACAAATTTGACCAACCTGTATCAAATTAAAGCATCAGAACTTTATTACAGATAGTCCAACCCTTAGCCAAGTAGACCATTAGAACCCTATCAGAAGTAGACCAGCCAGTATGTAATTAAAGTTTATCAGAGATAGACCAACCTATAGCAAATCATAATATTAGAACTCTATCAGAGGTAGATCAACTTGTATCTAATTAAAGCATCAGAACTTTATCACACACAGATAGACCTTTAGCCAAGCAGAGCATTAGAACCCTATCAGAGGTCTATCTAATTAAAGCATCAGAACTTTATCACACACAGATAGACCAACCTTTAGCCAAGTATAGCATTAGAACTTTTTAGAAATAGACCAACCTGTAGCCAAGCAGAGCATTTGAAAGCTATCAGAGGCAGACCAACCTGTGGCCAATTAAAGTATAAGGAGTTTATCAGGTAGACGAGCCTGTAACCAATCAGAACCTTAGAACTCTATAAGAGGAAGGCCAACTTGTAGACAATTAAAGCATTAGGACAGAGATGGACCAACCAGTTACCAATCAGAGCAGATGTTGTGAGAGTTAGGCCAATCTGTATGGAGAACATTCACAATTTAATGCATTATTTCAAAATAAAACCCAGTTACAATAAAAAGCAAGTCCACACATCCAGCTAATTTGGCACCTTCTCAGAGTATCAGCTCTGACAACAGCAGAATGGATTTATAAATAAAATCAATTTCCTGTCGTTCTTTTTTCTACCTCTTTTCCCCACTCACATTCTGTTCCGCAGCATGAGGTCCATAAAACACAATCACTCAGGAATAAAGGGAAACAGGATTTCAGCTCTACATGTGTCTACAATAAAGTACCTGTGAGATAAATTGCTGCCTAACTTGAAGAAACTGATGACAGGTCACTCAAAGCAATTGTATTGGCACCGGCATTTATGGATTTCATGGAGAAATTCCACTTTTATTATGGTACATCTATTATGAAACAAAGTTTAAAAAGGGATTTTCATTTTTGCCAATTAGAGGTTTTTTTTTTTTATACAGCGTGACGTGGCTTTTTGGAATATTAATGGAGACTTTGACTCTAGAAGCAGAACATTTTTTCACCAAGGGAATAGGTTGCAGAGAACAGCCAATTAAAATGATGGGTCGCTTATTTCTGGAAGATGCTTCAATTAAAAGTTATTGGAAATATTTTGTAAAATATAGAGATTACGGCAGAAGAAGACAAATCAAATAGGCACCCAAGGCAAACCCTATTCTAATCATGCCCATCCTTATCCTTCTTTCTTTCCTCCTCCTCCTCCTCCTCCTCCTCCTCCTCCTCCTCCATGCCCCTCCTGCCAACGCTGATGCCAATGCTCCCCAACGCGTTTCTCTCCTCCACCTCCTTGACTTTTGCCTAGAGTTGTAGTTGCACCCGACAGGATGAACCTAGATATGTGCTTCTTCTGCCCTATGTCATGATAATGGGGCAGATTTATTATAGTCTGAATTAGAACTTCTGTTGCAAATCAAAAAAAACTTATAGAAAATGTAATAATTACTTGTTTTCAAACATTTCTATTAATTAAAACAAAGCCTAAAAAATACTGAGAAACTGAAACCCGATAAGCGTCTATATAAATCAACGAGGAGTGTATTTTCAACATTAGAATTTGAGCATTTTAAGAAAGTTGAATTTTTAAAAAAATAAATGGAATAATGCAAATTATTTTTTTTAAATAATGCAATCAAGTTTTTCATTTCTATTTTCTATATAAAAATTTAAACATTTAAATCATAAAAAAAAACCTCAAATTTTAAAATGCCTTTTTGCAATGCATTTAAGCAGTAAGCTGCATGAATAAAAAATTTATTTGGCATAACATTTTTTTCCAGCAAAATGGGGCAACAAAACTCCACTTGCAGCAAATGTTTTAATTGAAAAAGCCTGGAAAAACCGAGCAACTAAATCCTGACTAGCATCTAGATAACTCTATTTTCAACATTACAATTTGACTATTTTTAGAAAGTTCAATTTTTTAAAATTTAACTAGAATAAAGCTATTTTATTGTGGCAATCAAGGTTTTTTTTTTAATTATACAATCACATTTTTCATTTCTAGTTTTTAAGTAAATATTGAATAAATGAATCATAAAAAAAAACTTGAATTTAGTTTTAGGGAATTATTTTCTAAACAAATTCATATTTTATTTAAAAAACTACAACCAAGCTCCCATGCCCGATATAACCTCATATAAAAACTCTAATAAATTGGTTCTGGAAAAAACCCAATAAAATCTAGCAAAAATTGTATCAAATCGACCTTTTTTTAAAAAAAATTTCCAGAATTGCTCAATTATTTAGGGTTTTTAACCCAGAAAACCATGAATATTTTAGATTTTCGAGCTGAACTGTGATATCTTCAAATTGGGAGAGGTGTCTCTCCCATTGACTTATACAGGACCTTGACACGAGATGGTCGGTATAATAAATCTAAAAAAGTTTTTTTCCCCCGAAAAATTCTAGTTTTTGTGATGAATTGTTCAGATTTTCAGGCTAAAAGAAAGCCCAACCAGATAAATTCTAGGTTTAGTAAATATCCCCCTTAATGTAATTTTTTTCCAGCAAAATGGGGCAAAAAACCCAAAACTCGACCCTCTGCTCATTGTTTTCCTTTTCAATTGTACCTGGAAACCTATTATACAGAAAGCTCAAAATTATGGAAAGGCCGTCTACCATAGACTCCATTTTATCCAAATAATATGATTTTTTTTAAAAAGTTTTCCTTTTTCTGTGTAATAATAAAACAGTAGCTTGTACTTGATCCCAACTAAGATATAATTAATCCTTATTGGAAGTAGGGATGCACTGAATCCAGAATTCGGTTTGGGATTCGGCCAGGATTCGGCCTTTTTCAGCAGGATTCGGGTTCGGCTGGATCCTTGTGCCTGGCCGAACCGAATCTGAATCCGAATTTGCATATGCAAATTGTCGGCAGGGCGGGATTTATTGTGACTTTTCATTACAAAACAAGGAAGTAAACCAATTTTTTTCCACTTTTTCCTTTCCTGCCACTAATTTGCATATGCAAATTAGGATTCAGGTGCGGTTAGGTATCCGGCTGCATCTTCCACGAAGGATTCGGGGATTCCGCCGAATCCAAAATAGTGGATTGGGGGCATCCCTAATAGGAAGCAAAACCAGCCTATTGGCTTTATTTAATGTTTACTTGATTTGCTAGTAGACTTAATGCATGAAGATCCAAATTACGGAAAGATCCATTATCTGGAAAACACCAGCATTCTGGATAACAGGTCCAATACCTATATTAGTTTAGTTGGTCTGTTCCTTTGTTTTTGTTATTATCGAGATCTTAGAAGGATAGAGGTGCGGCCAAGAAATGACTATGGAATGCTAAATAGCAATTAAGCCTCTGAATGTCTGAGTTTATAAATTACCTTAAAAAAGCAAATGTGGGTGACTGGTAATAACAGTTGTTTCCTCAAACAGACTTGTAATGAGGTGTGAAGGTTCTAGGAATGGAATGAAATGTCTGTAAGCAGAGCTGGTCGGAGGCTCTACTGTACATAATGAGGTGCTGGGAAAGGTTGGGAAACACAAGTACATTTCCAATACCCTTGAAGAAAACTGATGGAATGCCTATTGGGATTATGCCTACTCTGTGTGACCAAACGCTAGCGCTCAGCTGTCTTTAAATGGGTTTTGGCAACATTTGAATATCACTCAGAAATGACAAGTGCTACAGGTCTGGCCCAAAGCTTTGATTTCCTTTGTGTAGGTAATTACAGAATTCCTTACATTTTGTTTGAGTAGATAGGCCATTTGTGAAAAAAAAAAACTATACTCAGATAGAAAAGGCCACGATCCAAAGGCTGAAATGAATAATAAGGAGTTATTTTCACCCCCTGATGGGAAAAGAAGTGCCCCTGAGAAACATCAAAGCTCAAGCATGAGGAGGAAATCATAGTTTGTGTAGCACTCATTGTATTGTCAGTGGAGGTAACAAGAAACACCAGTGCATTGTACCACCAAGCAAACAGGGAGCTTAAGATAAGCAAACCAAATCATTCTGAATTCAGATAAGAATTATGGGACGTTTATGTGTCCTAAACTGATAGAAACTAAATATAATATTTTAAAAAGTGGAGCTCATCATCCCCTTGTATACACACAATAACCTTGAAGTCCTTTATATATCTCACTACAGTAGCAGGTGGAGATATTGGCCTCCTACCTCTGTCCCTCTAGTTCTCTTTCTCTCAGTGAATGCTGTGGATATATAGGCACGAAAAGGCAGCCATATCTAATATAGTTATGTCCATTGAAGAGCTGGAATCGAGGGTAATTAGGATTGAAGATTTCAGTCCCTGTCCCAGTGGAGCTTACAGTCTAAGGTCTCCAACACATCCCCATCAGTCTCTGCCCCAGTGAAGCTTACAATCTAAGGTCCCTATCACATTCCCATCAGACTCTGCCTCAGTGAATCTTACAATGTAAGGTCCCTATCACATTTCTATCAGTCCCTGCCCCAGTGAGCTTACAGTCTAAGGTCTCCATCACATTCACATTAGTCTCTGCCCCAGGGAAACTTACAATCTAAGGTCCCTATCACATTTCCATCAGTCCCTGCCCCAGTGAGCTTACAATCTAAGGTCCCTATCACATTCCCATCAGTCTCTGCCCCAGTGAAGCTTACAATCTAAGGTCCCCATCACATTCCCATCAGTTCCTGCCCCAGTGAGTTTACAATCTAAGGTCCCTATCACATTTCCATCAGTCCCTGCCCCAGTGGAGCTTACAGTCTAAGGTCTCCATCACATTCCCATCAGTCTCTGCCCCAGTGAAGCTTACAATCTAAGGTCCCCATCACATTCCCAACAATCTAAGGTCCCTATCACATTTCCATCTGTCCCTGCCCCAGTGGAGCTTACAGTCTAAGGTCTCCATCACATTCCCATCAGTCTCTGCCCCAGTGAAGCTTACAATCTAAGGTCCCCATCACATTCCCATCAGTTCCTGCCCCAGTGAAGCTTACAGTTTAAGGTCCCTATAACATTTACACACACTAGGGACTGGGGACCGTTTTATCTGATGCCAGTTAACCTGCCTGTATTTTTGGGGTTTAGGAAAAAAACTGAGTGCCTGCAGGAGGGCTCACGTAGGAGGGCAGAAAGTGCCCAGGTTGGAATGAAACATTTCAATAAACTTTTCATGTACAGTATACATCCATGACTACATTACAGACGCTTCTAATAATTCACTGCTATATTTTTATCCATTTATAGCTACAGCATATTGCAAAGAGTGTAATGGGTTACAATGACTTTGTTTTAGGTGGAAAAAGTTCCCTGTGCAAGGCCACCCCATCAGAAGTATAAAATTCTATTAAACGGGAAAGGTAAGCAGGTCTGCCAAGCTGGAGTTATGTGGAGTGATCTAGGGGTCTATTTATTTGACCATAAACACCAGCTTTTTCACAGTTTTCTATACCACGGCCTCTCGTTTCATATGTTCAATAGGCCAAAATACATTTTAAAGGATTCCTTTATTTCTACACCCAAATCAAACAAAACAGCTCATCATTACTTTCACCCAGAGGAATCCGACAGTTTAAGTCGTCTGACTGTATATAATTTTTATGCTGAGCCGCTATTAACTGCCTCGGCATTAGAAAATTGTTTTACATACGAATGACAGATGCTGGAGACAGAACATTAATATTTTCCTTCAAACTCCGCCGGGATCCCGTGTCTTTATGTCTTTCCTTTTCCACTGAAATTGTAAGGAATAATAATTAAAGGCCTGAAACAATGTCTTCTACATCAGGATCCAAAATGTGGATCAACGTGTCTTTGGTGCTAAAAAGAGTGTGATTAAATGGGACGT
Source organism: Xenopus laevis (assembly GCF_017654675.1). Lineage (NCBI taxonomy): Eukaryota > Metazoa > Chordata > Amphibia > Anura > Pipidae > Xenopus > Xenopus laevis. The sequence continues at coordinate 185,414,502 of NC_054373.1, forward strand.
GAGTCAACTTTAACCCAACAAAAGAAGTGCATTAAATATAAATCCAATGAGCCAGTCTAAATGATGTAAATGTTGTGTATTTAACATATTGGACACTAAGGGGATTAGTAGCTGTTTCACTCCTAGTTATTAATGTTCTACTGGAGTAAGTGAACCTCAGTTATATTTAGTGGATAGCTTTGGGTTCATTGTGCTAATGAGTTTCTAGAGAAGGTTCCCTCAGCTGAACAGAACTTAAGGGGTCCCTGGAAAGAAAAGTAGTAGGATAGTCATGATTGACATACCTTAAACTTAAAGGGATACTGTCATGGGAAAACAATTTTTTTTCAAAATGAATCAGTTAATAGTGCTGCTCCAGCAGAATTCTGCACTGAAATCCATTTCTCAAAAGAGCAAACAGATTTTTTTATATTCAATTTTGAAATCTGACATGGGGCTAGACATACTGTCAATTTCCCAGCTGCCCCAAGTCATGTGACTTGTGCTCTGATAAACTACAGTCACTCTTTACTGCTGTACTGCAAGTTGAAGTGATATCACCCCCTCCCTTCCCCCCCCCCCAGCAGCCAAACAAAAGAACAATGGGAAGGTAACCAGATAACAGCTCCCTAACACAAGATAACAGCTGCCTGGTAGATCTAAGAACAACACTCAATAGTAAAATCCAGGTCCCACTGAGACACATTCAGTTACATTGAGAAGGAAAAACAGCAGCCTGCCAGAAAGCATTTCTCTCCTAAAGTGCAGGCACAAGTCACATGACTGGGGGCAGCTGGGAAATTGACAAAATGTCTAGCCCAATGGCAGATTTTAAAATTGAATATAAAAAAATCTGTTTGCTCTTTTGAGAAATGGATTTCAGTGCAGAATTCTGCTGGAGCAGCACTATTAACAAAAAATTTTTTTTCCCATGACAGTATCCCTTTAAATAGAAGGTCCCTATCACATTCCCATCAGTCCCTGCCTCAATGAGCTTACAGTCTAAGGTCTCTATCACATTCCCATCCCATCCAATGCCTGTGTGTCCAGGACCTTTAGATCAGAAGAACCCCATAAGCACAACTCAATATTCTAATATAGAGTTGTGCTCAATATTGTGCAATATCGGAGTAATCTTGAGTAATATTTTAATCAAGTCTGCTTCCATCTTTACCTTTTATATCTTTTCTATCGATTTAGTGATCACAAGGAAAGTTTTTCAGAATGACAGTATACAGTACTTGCTTAACTACAGGGGATACAAAGTAGGGATGAACCGAATCCAGCATTCGGTTTGTGATTCAGCCTTTTTCAGCAGGATTCGACTGAATCCAAGTGCCTGCCCAGACCAATCCGAATCCAAAACATCACTTGACTTTTCGTCCCACAAACAAGGAAGTAAAAAAAATGTTTACGCTGTGTCTGCGATTATCTTTGCCCTTTTTTCCCTAATTTACATTCATGCAAATTAGGTTTAGGATTCGGTTTAGTATTCAGTAGAATCTGGAATTCTTTGTGAAAGATTGGATTTGGTGCATCCCTAATACAAAGGTGTCAAGTTCAGATAAACTGGAGGGCCTAAAGGGCCCCATGGACCAGTTTTGAACTGGGCCAGTGGGACGCCAGGAAAAAAACCCAGTGGGCCCTGGAGCTCGTGAGTCCTGCCGGCCCAGACCTAATCCACATGGCCACTTGAGCAACCCTGACATCCCTGCCTGCCTGAAGAAAAAGGTAGGAGTGGAAAGATTCGGAGGGGGTTGCGGCGGGTATGGGGGGGTGTTGTTGAGATACCAGTATGTGTGTGGGCTCCTGAAATGGCAGCTCCAGTGGGCCCAGAGCCCCCAGTCAGACCCTGCCATGCACCCAAATAATTTTATTTCCCAAGAGTCCACCATGTTGTCAGCACAGAAGCTCATATTCAGAGCTTGAGGGATATAGGTACAGAACAAGAGTTGTAATAAATAACTAATGTTGATGATAATGATGATGATGAGAAGTAGGGGTATTTGGATAGGATGACCCAGGCCTAAATTTTAGCATTCCTTTATACCATCTGCTATTTACATGCATGCACTGTGTTGAGACATGTTGTGCACCAGTTCCTCCAATGGTGAGTAGAAGCACCATAATTGGAGAATTCTTCTCCAGGTTCTTGTCGCCTGCAGATCATATAAATGAATTATCCTCCATCGGGTGTGCGTCAGAGACATTCATTATCCAGGAATCTCATTGCAGTGCATCCAAAACATTGTGTACTCACAGTCAGGGGATATATGGCAGCAATTAGGATGAAGAATAAATAACCAGAGATGCACAATAAACTAAATAATCCGACACACCTATGAAAATAGCCTTTAGTACATACCAGTGGGACATCATGTTTCACAGATGGACCATTCAGAACAACATTTTCCACTTTTAAGTTCTAAAAGGAAACTCAGCTAAGGAAAACATTTGCAGTCGAAACATTTCTTCTCTTTCACATCAAACAATATGGACTCACAATCAAGAATGTCAATTACCATTTCCATCTCTGGGGCCCCATTTTCTTGTTCTGCTCTGGTTTTACAGTTACACAGTCCACAGGAGAATATTCCTGTTAGTATTATTTAGTAACATTTTGTGATTTCTCTAGAACTCTAAATAATTTGAGATTTACTGTACTAAGGGGCCGATTCACTATGGGTCGAATATCGAGGGTTAATTAACCCTCGATATTCGACTAGGAATTAAAATCCTTCGACTTCGAATATCGAAGTCGAAGGATTTAGCGCAGATAGTTTGATCGAACGATCGAAGGAATAATCGTTCGATCGAACGATTAAATCCTTCGAATCGAACGATTCGAAGGATTTTAATCCAACGATCGAAGGAATATCCTTCGATCAAAAAAAGTTAACTAAGCCTATGGGGACCTTCCCCATAGGCTAACATTGACTTTGGTAGCTTTTAGATGGCGAACTAGGGGGTCGAAGTATTTTTTAAAGAGACAGTACTTCGACTATCGAATGGTCGAATAGTCGAACGATTTTTACTTCGAATCCTTCGATTCGAAGTCGTAGTCGAAGGTCGAAGTAGCCCATTCGATGGTCGAAGTAGCCCAAAAAAAACTTCGAAATTCGAAGTTTTTTACCTTCGAATCCTTCACTCGAAGTTAGTGAATCTGCCCCCAGATGTAAGAACCACGAAATACTCAAAAATACAAAGATTTGCAAGTAAAAGCCGTCATGGCTCTATAGAAGTCATTGAGAGTTGTGCTGATTCTATTGGACTTTTTTTTAGCCATTCAGACTTTTAGGGCAGAGACAGACGCTTAGTAGGTCCGAATTTGCAGTGAATTTCCATGTTTGCCGCCGATGAATACATTTGCAATAATGCAGAGAAAATTTTCGATGAAAAATCCGGTGCGTCAAAAAAAAATTGGAATTAGGGATGCCCATTGACTTTAATGCATTTGGACAAAATAGGTGCGTGTATAAAAATTGTCATGGGCACCAACATTGACACCCATTGACTTCAATGCATTCGCGAATTTTTTGCAAATTTCGTGAATTTTTGGCCAAAGCGAAATGGGACAAATTTGACCATCACTGACCCTCAGATTCGGGAGTTGCCTCACGAGGAAACTTCGGGCGACTTCGGAAACGAAGTGATCCGAGCGACATCCCACCGGCGATTTACATTCTAGCCGGCCTGAAGGCAGGGGAAGGCAGTTCGAGGAGATTAGTCGCCCGAAGAAGAGGCGATTAAATGCCACACAACTAAATCTCCTTGAATCTGTGCTTGTGCAATTAGAGGTTTTCGAACTTTTTTTTATAGTGATTGTCCAAAAAACGCACATTTTTACAGGCTCGTTTAATAAATTTCATGCCATTTGAAAATGAGTTAAGCTGTGGTTTCAAAAAGCTCTAATACCACTAAACTTCTCCTTTAATAAATGGGCCTCTATGTTTAAGTATAAAATGTAAAAAAGAATCACCCATAAACACGCATCATTTTCAGCATTTCAGAGAGCACTTACTTCAACTGGGGGTGGGGTGGGAATCGAGGGATTTCGGCTAATCTTACATAAGGGTCCCATCTTGACTGTCCTCTGGAAAATCTCCAGAAATCATCAGCTGAACGTAACCAGGGAAGTGTGAAAACGAGTCTGATATCAATCACACACACTCAGAGATATCAGTACAGCAAGAAGGGCAGCTTGAGGTATCTCACTTTTATAGAATTGAAATAACCACAGCAACAATTTTGGATCATTGGGAGCAATAGATGACAGTTTGGACTGGTATCCCTAAAGTGATGGACTGTCTACAAGAATATAAGATTCCAAGATTCGTTGATCAGACTAAAATCATTTGAAAACTTATGAAGTAAATTACAAGTCACACTACACTAAATTGGCTTTCCAACATCTCATTCCAAAACCAACGGTATTAATAAAAGGTCACCCCTTGCTTTGCTGCTGTGACAGCCCCTACTCCTATGGGAAGATCCCCACTAGATTATGGAACATTGTTGGAGGGATTTGCTTCCATATAACCACAAGAGCATTCATGAAGTGGACATTTATGTTGGGTGATTGATGTTGGGCTCACATTCAGGGTTACATACTAAATGTGTTCAGTTGGGTTGAGGTTAGTGCTCTGCACCCAAGTTATTCAACTCTTCTATTCAAGCAAATTGGTTCCTGTATTGTTCTCTTTTGGCCCATTGGAGCATTAACATGGATAAGTAAATTGTTGCTTTAATTGGAATCGAGAACCCTAATCCAAACTAGAAAAAATAACCCTACAGCATTATTGCCCTTCCTTCAGATTTTATAGTTGGAATTGTGCATTTGGGCAGATAGGGGCTGATTTTACAATGGTCAAGCCTTTGATCTCGAGCATTTGGGTCCAAAAATCATTTGAAAGTTGGTGGCTTTTTCCTTCAGATCCCTCAGTGTCCTGCTGGCAGGTTTTACCTAGGTGTCGAGCTTTTTACAGTAATTCTTTTATAATCCCACTCGGGGGGGGGGGAACCCTACTTGTCAGGAAGCCGAGATATTCATTGGAACTCAGCAGCAGAAGAAGATTTTTTTCCCATATGGCAATATAATGTATTTCACTTCTTTTTATAGCATACAAGGCAAGGACCAAGTCTCCCCAAATTTACTGCTTTAGAGGTAATTCCTTTACCTGAATTCCATACACAGAGTGCAACTCAACTTTTTTAACTGCAGTCAAACAGGTATGGGATCCATTACCTGGAAACCTGTTACCCAGAATGCTCCAAACTATTGGAAGGTCACCTCCCATCAGGGATGTATTCTGGTCCGGTGCTACCCTAGGCATGGGACCTCTTTGCACCCACCAGTACATGTGCATGACATCACAACATACCGCTCAAACCCCACCTCTACCATAAGATTTCATTATAAATAGTATATTATACTAAATATATATGCAATATTAGAATCCATTTAATGCAAAATACATTCGTCTTAGCTTATCTACTATGATTTGCCAGTACAGGTATGGGACTTGTTCTCCAGAATACTCAGGACCTGGGGTTTTCCAGATAACTGATCTTGGATCTTTGGATCTTCATACCTTAAGTCTACTAGAAAATCATGTAAACATTAAATAAACCCAATAGGCTGGTTTTGCTTCCAATAAGGATTAATTATATCTTAGTTGGGATCAAGTGCAAGTGACTGTTTTATTATTACTGAGAAAAAGGAGATCATTTTTAAAAATTTGGATTATTTGGATAACATGGAGTCTATGGGAGATGGCCTTCCCATCATTTGGAGCTTTCTGGATAACAGATTTCCCAATAACAGATCCTATACCTGTATACAAGTAATTAATGAATGTCAGGCTTTAAAGTAATACAGAATTATATTTTCACAGAGCACTACTGTATATAGTAGCAAAAAGGTCCACCAAAAAATGACATTGGCAGGTCAGTTTGAGATCATCTTGGCCTTTTGCTGCTGAGTGACTAAAGAAAGAAATTTTCTTGGAGAGAGATAATTTACAAGATTCACGAAAATATCCATCTCCCAGTAGATGAAGAGCTACTTGGGTCTGATAAGGAAAGCAAGTGATAGACCCTCGCCAGTTGCAAGCAAGATAGGGACTTTGATAATGTGTAGAGATAAACACTGGTGAAACTGTCAGCTTGCTGATATCCAGGGAAGTCCTGCTGTTGACCTTCCAACCTTCTCTTAGTGTCTGAGATTAAAAGTAGGGCTAAAATATACATGTGAAAGAAAATCCTCAATAGAAAGGTCACATAGTTCTGGAATGTCTCACAGCTGGGCAGCTAATGAAACGTTATCAGTTGCTACCATTCTCACTCGGAAAAGGTGAAATGAAGGGTAAAAAAGCTCTTGAACTATCAGCAACTGCCGTGTCTCTGACTTATTGACAGCTGCCCTATTATTAGACTATCTGTGTGCTAATTAGGCTTCAGAATGTCATGGATATCAAACCTCTTCGAGGACTGGGAAACTATTACAAAAATATTAATGGGAAATCCTCTTAAGCCTTTTGATCCAAGAGGTCCTCAAAGCCTCAGTATCTCTGGTAGCTGGAGTATGCTCTATGAAGGACGTCACAGCCAGAATTACTAATCGTTGGGTTTTCATTGCATTTTAAGCACCTTGAAGAAGCATTTATCAAACATTTAAAAAATTCTCCTTTACCGGTCAGTCGATTTGAAATGTAATTATCTGAGAATTGCACTCTCAAATCCTCTCAAATAAACTCAGAAGTAATTTTTCTTTGATTGCTAGCAGAATAAATTTGGTAAAATTTGGCAGGTTTTAGCTACTGAATTTTTTATGTGAAATTTCAAGATTTTTTTCAACTGATAATTCAAGTTCAAAGAACTCAAGTTTAAAAATTCCTGATTTGTGGCCTCAGTTTTCTCAAATTGTAGTAAAACATTGGAACTTTGGAAACATGGACACGGGGGCCCATAAACCAGTCACAATTAAGTTTATTACATGTTGCAAGGTTAAGAAGACCATGGACCAGTATCTGCTTGCAGATCCACTAAATCTGTAACAGAGGTGCCGACTGTCTCATTTCACCTTGAAAAGTTGTTGGGACTCTAGGAAGTTTATAATGGCCCTGTGGGTGAAGTTCAATCTTCAATCTTCTTTATGGGTCAATTACAATTGCTTTCAATGGGAAAGATTTTATTTTGAGGTTTAAATCCCCTTTAATCTGGTCTGAGGGAAGCTATGGCAGTAGAATTTGGGAAAGATATAGACCTAGTAGCTGTGTTTTACATACAGGTGCCGCCTGTACAGATAAAAACTACATATGCGTGAATTAAAGGGATACTGTCATGGGAATTTTTTTTTTTTTCAAAATACATCAGTTAATAGCGCTGCTCCAGCAGAATTCTGCACTGAAATCCATTTCTCAAAAGAGCAAAGAGATTTTTTCATATTCAATTTTGAAATCTGACATGGGGCTAGACATATTGTCAATTTCCCAGCTGCCCCTGGTCATGTGACTTGTGCCTGCACTTTAGGAGAGAAATGCTTTCTGGCAGGCTGCTGTTTTTCCTTCTCAATGTAACTGAATGTGTCTCAGTGGGACCTGGATTTTACTATTGAGTGTTGTTCTTAGATCTACCAGGCAGCTGTTATCTTGTGTTAGGGAGCTGCTATCTGGTTACCTTCCCATTGTTCTTTTGTTTGGCTGCTGGGGGGAAAAAGGGACGGGGGTGATATCACTCCAACTTGCAGTACAGCAGTAAAGAGTGACTGAAGTTTATCAGAGCACAAGTCACATGACTTCACTAACAGCTATTTATTCAGAATTAAAAATTCTGGAAAAAAAATTGCAACTGTCCATTTTCACTGTTTTGCAAATCTTTCATGAATTTTTTGGTGAAACAGGATGGATTATCTAATCGCTATTCAGAGAGGGAAGGGTTAATTTAAGTAAACCTATAGAGAAAGACATTTCTGACAAGTTAAATAAAGGGTAAAATTACAAAACTTAAATAACACCTGATAGTGTGCCATTAAGGACGTCAGGCAATTACATCTGCCAAGGGAAGAACAAGAGTAGAACAATATAGAAAGCAGATCCTGGGACATCTGGGGGGTCTTAGAGGGGCCCTGACTGATGAATGACTTAAATATATGTTAGTGAAAGGGTCACCTTCCCAAATTATTTTGCTGTGGGTCTCAGTTATTTCCGGTTACACCACTACTGAAGAATAAACGTGACCGTCACATAGAGATAAAGACTGGAATCTGGAAAATCAAAGCTTTTGACACTTTATACAGAGTGTGTATATTTATATATATATATATGAATTGTTCACCCGATTTAGTCAAATACTAAAATGTAAAATTCAAAACTGACCATTTCTAATAATTATAAGCTAAGGGGGCCCAGTCTGAAGGTCAGTTAGGGGGAGATTTGGGGTGAGTGTTTATTTGTACCCTGGGTACCCCTGGAACTATAGCAGGGTGACTGTTACCCCAATGTTTCTATATATCTGTAACCTTGTTATGAGCTAAGGGGGCCCAGTCTGAAAGTCAGTTAGGGGAGATTTGGGGTGAGTGTTTATTTGTGCCCTGGGTACCCCTGGAACTATAGCAGGGTGACACCCCAATGTTTCTATATATCTGTAACCTTGTTATGAGCTAAGGGGGCCCAGTCTGAAGGCCAGTTAGGGGGAGAATTGGGGTGAGTGCTTATTTGTATCCTGGGTACCCCTGGAACTATAGCAGGGTGACACCCCAATGTTTCTATATATCTGTAACCTTGTTATGAGCTAAGGGGGCCCAGCCTGAAGGCCAGTTAGGGGGAGATTTGGGGTGAGTGATTATTTGTACCCTGGGTACCCCTGGAACTATAGCAGGGTGACTGTTACCCCAATGTTTCTGTATATCTGTAACCTTGTTATGAGCTAAGGGGGCCCAGTCTGAAGGTCAGTTAGGGGGAGATTTGGGGTGAGTGCTTATTTGTGTCCTGGGTACCCCTGGAACTATAGCAGGGTGACTGTTACCCCAATGTTTCTATATATCTGTAACCTTGTTATGAACTAAGGGGGCCCAGTCTGAAGGCCAGTTAGGGGGAGATTTGGGGTGAGTGATTATTTGTACCCTGGGTACCCCTGGAACTATAACAGGGTGACTGTTACCCCAATGTTTCTATATATCTGTAACCTTGTTATGAGCTAAGGGGGCCCAGTCTGAAGGTCAGTTAGGAGGAGATTTGGGGGGAGTGTTTATTTGTACCCTGGGTACCCCCGGAACTATAGCATGGTGACTGTTACCCCAATGTTTCTATATATCTGTAACCTTGTTATGAGCTAAGGGGGCCAGTCTGAAGGTCAGTTAGGAGGAGATTTGGGGTGAGTGCTTATTTGTACCCTGGGTACCCCTGGAACTATAGCAGGGTGACTGTTACCCCAATGTTTCTATATATCTGTAACCTTGTTATGAGCTACGGGGGCCCAGTCTGAAGGTCAGTTAGAGGGAGATTTGGGTGAGTGCTTATTTGTACCCTGGGTACCCCTGGAACTATAGCAGGGTGACTGTTACCCCAATGTTTCTATATATCTGTAACCTTGTTATGAGCTAAGGGGGCCCAGTCTGAAGGTCAGTTAGAGGGAGATTTGGGTGAGTGCTTATTTGTACCCTGGGTACCCCTGGAACTATAGCAGGGTGACTGTTACCCCAATGTTTCTATATATCTGTAACCTTGTTATGAGCTAAGGGGGCCCAGTCTGAAGGTCAGTTAGAGGGAGATTTGGGTGAGTGATTATTTGTACCCTGGGTACCCCTGGAACTATAGCAGGGTGACACCCCAATGTTTCTATATATCTGTAACCTTGTTATGAGCTAAGGGGACCCAGCCTGGAAGTAAATTAAGTGAGTTTTGATGTTCTGGATAAAACTTAAAGTATACCAGTCTGACTGTTACAAGACTTTTGTAGGTTATACAGCTTATCTTAGATCATTCCTGCAAGCCTGCCTATGTCAAGATAAAATGTAAGACCATTATGTGATGACAGGACATTGTTTGACCAAGAAACTCTCCAGTTGCCTGTATGCTTCCTATTCCTGTTTAAATAATGCAACACAACCCAGAGACACTGACCTTCAGCAAGTAAATATAAACTCATGCCATAGTGTATGTCAGGTTCCAAGGACAAACTTATGTTCAAGTTTTCGTTCATTTTTGTCTTAGAAGCCCATCCACCAAATACCTAGTGTGAGAGATATTTTTTGCTATTAAGGCAATGTTTTATGGTTTAGTGCAGTACAAACACAGATCTGTATGTAGTACAGCATGAACTGAAGAATTTGGGACGGTGTGTGGTGGATATATGGAGAGAAGGAGTGAAGTCCTTACTCCATACTTGTTTCTTCTGGTCCCTGAACCACCACTGTTACCAGGCATTCCGAGAGTTTCTTCCAACATTTTACAAATTTCCTCTAACAATTTCACACAAATCATTATTTCCTAAGCAGACAAAGGCACGACCATAATGTTTTTCCTTACATGAAGCAGGAGATTTTTTTTCCCTTCCATAAAACTGAATGAGGGCCCCCTATATGCTCAAGCACCAATATTTTCCAAAGAATTGTGCAAAGACCTTCTAATCCGTCTAAGTTGTTTTTAGAGTTTCTTCATCTTTAACGTGCTCAGTCTACATATTTTATGCTAAAACAAGCAACAAAAAAAAAAGGGGGTCTGCTGTTGGTCGGGCGAGGTGTGACTGCAAAATTGGCTTGGAAGGGAATGAGGTATTTGATAGGTGATATTTATTGACAGAAAGGCTGCATTTCTTGTTGCAGGTCCTCCTTCCAACCTTCTGATCTCAAAACCTAATTTGTAGAGCTTAGTTACAAAAATAACAAGCCACGGCAGAGTTCTGGGCCACGGTTTGTTGCTTTGTGCTGAGACCTGATTAACATTCCATTGCCGTTGCTTTGTCCTCCATGAATAATGATGCAGGAGGCTATCTGTTTTTGGCCAGGCTTCAGGTTACAGAGCAGTTCTTGCCCTGACATAATAGATGTTGAATAGACCTCATCAGCAGTCCCTTTCCTTTCATTTAAACTAACAAATTGAATAAGCCAAGCTTTGCTCTACTGTGTAGGAGCCAATGGATAAAGCCCTAATTGATGGTTATTAAATGTTTTATTAGAGACAGGCAGAATGAAAGTATTGTAAATGCATGTTAGCACTGGCCAGGATTGGTCTTCTACTCCAAGGTCGTAAATGAGAAATCAGGACCCAAAATGTGGCAGACAGTCATAGATTATGTGACAAGCATTGTGCAGAGCGCTAAGTGCTAAGCTACTTATGAAAAATGGGCATCAACGTCCGGGGCTTTAATGGTCGTTTATAGAAACTTTGGCAGCCAGACTAGCTGACTAAAAGCTAAAGACCTCCATAAATGTTATACATTCTGCATGTAGTCTAGCCTTGTCCCTCTAACCAATTACATAGGGTGGTTGTTCCAGTCTGGAGACTCTTCAGAGAGGAGAGGGGCCCATTTATGATTTCTCCGCCAGGTGCAGGTGGACAATGGCTGCTGGAAAGTGTCTACTGCAAGGAGCAGCTCCTAACAAGTCATTGGACGGAGAAAGGTCAAGTCTCAGAGTAATTAGAAGATTAAGAAATAAGATCCTCCATGCAGCAGAATAGAGGGGGACATGTCTCAAAACTTTTTGAAACCACAATGAAACTAATTTTCTCTAAAACCCTGCATTAAATGAAGGTTATTAAAAGATCCAAAAAGTGCAAACAGAAAAAGACGCTTAACAACCCAAAGAAAACTATGAAAAACCTCTAAAACTTTCAACGGAGAGGAAGCGCATGCAACGTGACGGATGCGCTGATTATAATGTTAGTAATGGAAATGTCGCACCTACAAACTGCGTGCATCCGTCATGACACGACTGTTGGATGCGAACGCTGCACCATGTAGCTCAGCCCTTAGAGTTTTTTGTGGTTTTTACATTTAAGAGTTTTACAGAAACCCCACAAAATTTTTTGAGAAAAAATGTGATCCTTGAAAGAAATAGAATTCTGAATGTTAGTAAATAGGCCTCTTAGTGTGCCACCATCCTAGGACACCTCTTCTGTGCTATTGGATCTGTGCATTGCAAAAATGTTATTGTTATATGGACCAAGCTGGTAGAAGAGATGTTCTGCAAGGCTCACACACCACAGCTCTGTCCCCAGATTTTGCTGCCAATTAAGGGCTGATTTGCTTTTTTCCCTTTAGATTTTCCATTGGAATAAGGAAAAGAAGTCTACAGGGCTCATTTAGATCTGCAGTTGCAGTCAGGCACATTGATGCCATTCATTAAAATTACTTGTGCCAAAAATATGACCCCTGCATTTGCATATACAGTATTTGTGACATCACAGGGGAGTGAGGAGCACCAGCTGGGACGAGAAAGTCTGGAGTAGCGGTAGACGGAAAGGTTTTTCAATAGGTATCTGCCCAGTGCCCCCAAATCATTATGTCCTAGGTAGGTGCCTCTTCTGTCTACCTCTAGTTCGGGCCCTGGGTGGAGCTACCATCTTCTCAAAGGTGATGGTAATTACAGCTAATTCCAGGGCTGTGCAACACAGGGTATCCCAAACTCAGAACAGACCCCAAGGACCTGGTAGTGGCTCACTTTTCCGCCTGTAACAGCCGCCTTTGGCTTCAGGACTAGCCATCCACTACTCAGATACCGCCAGGTCTTAATGTGAGCAAGGCCGAATTTACATAGTGGCCACCCCTAGGCCTGCTGACTTTTTGTCACATCTGTCCCCTCCCTTTTTTTCACGCAAATTTTGATTATCAGGACTGGAGCAATGAGGATTAGCGTACGGGAAATGTAAAACACTATTTTATCTATTGCACATCCCCAGTGTTTCTGAACCAATGTGGGTGTGGTTTGGCTTCATGCTGCCCCCTAAAATACTGCTTTCCTAGGCCTGGGCCTTGGTGGCCTTTCCATAAATCCAGAACTGAACGTAAGAGGCCCAAGGAAAGTGTTTTGAGCGACCAAGGGAACCAAGCGTTGGATAATGAACTGGGCAACAAGTAATGTAGTCGAAAGCCAGGCCAGGTTGTTAGCAGTCAGACAAAGTGGTACAGATTCAGGAGACAAAGGGGTAGTCGAGGTCACAGGCCAGGTCAAAACACACTGAAATCGTTGTACAAAACATGATCCAAGAGAGTAGTCGAAAACACAGCAAAGATCAGGACAGGCAACAAACTAGATGTAATTAGGGACATGCAGGTCGGTAATAGAACAGTAATACAGCAGAAAACACACCCAGGAACTATAAAACAGACCTAACGTTGGGCAATGAGTAAAAGGTGCCTGTGCCTTTAAATATCGGAATATCGCGACAAATGCAATGACGTCATTCACACCGCCACTTCAAACCTAGATGCAAGTGGTGCGGGTTTTTTTCTCAGAACGCACATTGGTGAGCTGAAAGGAGGACGCGGCAGGCGTCCCCATCACACCCCCACTAGCCCACCAGAGTAGGTCCTCTCTACATCAACAGTTGCAACAACTTTAATCTGAAGAATCACTCACAAAATTAATTTTAGATCTGGAAATGATGCAAACTCCACAGCACACTTACATTGATATGCACAATATTGTGCGTTCTAAAACATTGGGCGCCATTGTGTTGCAAAGCCACAGTCATCCATGATCACACTGTTGTTGTGTTACAATATTAGTAGAGAAGATGGTAATGTTTCTTCACCATAAAGTTTCCAGGGGGCCGCTCTACTGCCTCTGTTGAAGAGGTTGCAATCATAATTCAAGGTAATGGCGGCCGTCTTGAGAATGACAGCAATATCCTCAGTGTCAGACTGAAACATTCCCTGGTGCACCAATTTCCTCTCATTCTTTTCTTCCTTGTGATACAATGTGAAACTGAAATTGAACCCAGCTGTCCGTTCTGATGGAATAGGCTCTGCGTCTGCCCCTTGCTTTAAAATCGAATGGCTTAGATGATAATGGACGCCACTGTTATTTTTACCGTCTGTATTCCAAAATGTGCAGGCCCGGATTTGTGGCGAGGCCACATAGGCCCGGGCCTAGGGCAGCGAAATTCTTGGGGCGGCACGCCGCCCAGCCGCATCTTTGAAGCACTGGGGACTTAACGCTCCCCAGCACTTCTGCCTCAGCGAGCGCCACAGCCGGTGCTAGGACCCTGCGGACACAGGGCGGCGCGACCGGAAGCAGCAAGGGTATGGATCGTGCGGCCTTGGGGCGCCGCTTCGTTAAATCCGGCCCTGAAAATGTGCAAAAATGTCTAATTTTCTTCTTATTTCCAACAACTAAAGGAATTTATTAAGGCTGAGGGTCCACAGAAACCTCCAGTTGAATAATAGGCCTCTTGCCACTAGTTGAGATCATATCGTAAAAATACATGTATTAGGGTCAGTTCTTAAAGGAGAACTAAACCCTATATATGAATATGGCTGAAAAAATGGCATATTTTATACAGTGAACTTATTGCACGAGGCTAAAGTTTGAGCTTGTCAATAGCAGCAATGATCCAGGACTTCAAACTTGTCACAGGGGGTCACCATCTTGGAAAGTGTCTGTGACACTCACATGCTCAGTGGGCTCTGATTGGCTGTTGAGAAGCTAAGCTTAGGGCTCGTCACTAATTATCCAGCAGAAAATGAGCTTCCCTGGCTGTAATATAAGCTGATGCTACAGGTTTGCTGATTATTCAATTCTGATGCTAATTGCACTGGTTTCTGTGCTGCCATGTAGTAATTATGTGTATTAATTACTAATCAGCCTTATATTGTGACATTTCTATTCTATGTGTACTGTATATTGTGAGTGGCTCCCTAAGCTCAGTAAGTGACAGCAGCACAGAGCATGTGCAGTGAATCAGCAGAAAAGAAGATGGGGAGCTACTGGGGCATCTTTGGAGACACAGATCTTTACTACTAAAGGGCTGTGGTTGCCTTGGGCTGGTACAGAAGCACAAAACATCATGTACAACATTTCTACCTACTTCTTTAGTTAGGCTTTAGTTCTCCTTTAAAGGGGCAGTTCACCTTAGTAGGTTATAGAATGGCTATTTATAAGCAACTTTTCAAATGTCCTTCATTTTGTTTTTTTTTATAGTTTTTTTGTCATTTGCCTTCTTCTTCTGACTCTTTCCAGCTTTCACTTGTCACTGACCCTATAAATCTATTGCTATTTTTTTATTACTCATCTTTCCATGCATGTCCTTTAATATTCCTATTCCAATCTCTTATTTAAATCAGTGCATGGTTGCTAGAGTAATTAAGACCCCAGCAACTAGATTACCTAAATTGCAACCTAGCTGCTGAATAAAGAGCTAAATAACTCAAAAACCACAAATAATTAAAAAAGGAAAGCCAAATGCAAATTGTCTCAGACTATCCCTCGTAACATCATACACACCCCCTTTAAGCATAACTGACCCCTATGGCATTGAGTAGTAAGACACTCATGCACAGGAGTGCATTTTTTAAATGCAATTTGAATAAATTGCAGTAAAAAAAATGCCATTTCAAACATTTCTGAATTTGAGATTTATCACATTTGCCAACTGAAAAAACTTTTAATGAAAAACTTGGTAATTGTAATGTAAATTCAATGTTCAAGTTGAATTTCTAAAAAAAAAAAAAAAATGGAACAAAGTTGAAAAGTTTTCCAATTTGCATTTTGTTTAAAATATTCTATCACTGGAACATGAACATTTGCTTGAGTTTATTCACAAGTTGCTTTTAATAAAATTTTTAAGAAAAAACTTTAATTTGAAATCTAATAAATAGACCCCCAGTGTTTATTTAAGAAAGGCATTAGGTCAATGTTTTGTTCTCATTTTCCAACACAAAATGAGAATGCAGTATTATTTCTTATGGGTATGTGTGTATGTTTTATTTTATATATGTAAATTTTACCGATTTTATATGTAAATGTCCATTATGGATTTGCCCAATGAAAATAGGGGAGTGCCTCTGTGTTGGTGTTACTGTCTCAGTGTGTAGACTTCTCTCAGCAGCCCTTGTTTTACCTGCAGGCTCGCCACAAGCTTTATTATTGTCGGGCTCTGCTGGGATTCAAGCCAGGGACCTTTTGGTTTCTGGCTTGATGCCTTGGCCACTGGGCCAGATGAGCAGCCTGTAGGGTCGCTTGCTATATGTTACCTTGCCTTTGCTGCCCTAGCCCAGCAGCAGCCTGATTGGTTTGCAGTCAGCCAATCAGGGCTGACTCTGCCCTATTTAAGGCCAGCCCTCTAAACACTCCTTGCCTGGGCATTGGCTTCACAAACTAGCACTGTGGCATCACCCCTAGCTAAGGGTTCCATCTCTAGCCTTGTTTCCTTGCCTTGCCTTACCATGTTTTGTCCTGTCTTTTCCTGCCTTACCTTGAACCTTTCCACATTACCTTGTTCTGTTCCTGCCTTGTCTTTTCCTCCCGGTTCTGCTCCAGTCTTACTTTTAACCTTGCCTTAACCTTTTTCTGCCTTGACCCGACCTTGCCTTGCCTGTTCCTGCTTCCTGTCCTGTTCTGACTTTTACCTGTTCCCTGTCTTTTCTCTTCCCTCGTCTTGCTCTGTATCTTGCTCTACCTTTTCCTCTCTCTCCTGCTATCTGTTCCAGTTTTTCTGCTTTTAATCCCCAGTCTGTTCCTGTCCTGACTCATCGCCATCTTCATCTTGTCTAGTCCAGTCCTGGTCTTGGCCCTCTCCATCCTGTTCCTCTCTACACCTGTTCCTCGTCATCCTATTCCTGCCCTATTCCTGTTTGTGTCCCATGGGTTCAGCCAGCTCTTCACTTTCCTCCTTCTGCCTCCACAGTGCCCCCTACCTAATCCTTGACAATTATGTCCTCCCATAGGCATCCTCTTGTGTTATTCTATTACAAGAAGCCAGCAGTCCAGATAGTGTAGCACATTGTCATAGGTTAATGTAACCAGACAAATAGGCCCACAAATGTCACGGCCTATGACAACCATTTTAGGATTCTTGAATTCTTGGGCTTGGAAAATTATAAGCATTTATTAAAGTTGAAAACTATGTTGTGCCACTGTAAAAAAAGACAACATTCATGAATAGTTTGCTATCTATCAAAAAAATTGTACAGGTATGGGTCCTGTTATCCAGACCTAGGGTTTTCCAGATAAGGGGTCTTTCCTGGCCTTTCCCAAGCTCTTTAAAATAAAAAAGGTTGGCCTAAAATTCTTGTTTTTCAAAAATGTATTTAAAAATCCATTTTATACTATCATATACAGTACGTCACTTGTGCACAGCAAAGTATCACCCCCCTTTATCACAAGTCTATACTGTGACATCATTTCTATGTCTCCACCACTTGTTCACACAACTCCCGCTGTGTTGTTTCCTGCTCCCCATTAAAAATGTTAGAATTATTTATATGTTTTTTCGAAGAAGGAGTGAATTTCAATTTCCTTTAAAATTCTGCCAGCCATGGGAAGCATTAGCTTGAACATATTCTGAAATAGCATTTTTACTTTATAATTTTTCACCTGATTTCTAAAATACTGAAATTTCCATGGGGAAATAAACCCATAGAACCCAAAAGGGAATTTTACAAATTTTTTAAAATAAAAATCTTTATCAGTTCTATAAAGTACAACATATTTGATTAAAAAAAAAGAAAGGTTTTTGTTGGGGGAATTTGAACATCAGATATACTTTATTGAAACAAGCCTTCAAATGAGAGCATTGTATAGATATCATACTTAGTAAATGTCCTGAATAATTGTAAATTGTTAATATTTGGTATTGATCTTCTACAACATTGGGAAAAGTGTCAGTGCTGAAAAAAAGAGATTTTTGTGTAAAATGTTTTGTGTAGAATGCAAGTTGCATGCTACTCTTGTTTACTAGGCATTTGGGAACACATCCATAACAAAGATTCCTTGTGAAAAGTGAGCAGATTATTAGTGATTTGTGTTATTATTTGTAACAAATTGGATTTGAAGGCAGACATCAAATTTCACATTTTTGAAAAAACAAAAATTTGAAATTATCGAATTTATTTACATTGGGCTTGTTTCAATTCAGTGAGAAACAGGTTTACCATGGGAAATGAACGGACGAGATTGGATTTGAGATGCAATTCAATTCAGCAAAACTTATCTCACAGTTCATCACATGAAAACGCCATTAAAGTCTATTGGAAAAAACCATGAACTGAATTTGGAGAAAAGCCTTTTCTCCATGAATTGAATCTCGTCCATGACTTTTCACATGATAAACCATGAGATAACTTTTTCTCACTGAATTAAATCTGTTTACGGATGCTTACTGATAAGTATACTTATATACTAGTATAATCAGGTCCAGGCAACAAAAACATCAAACCTAGCTGCCAAACCAAAGAAATAAAATTATTTAAAATCACAAAAAACATAAGAAAATATGGACTAATAGCAAATTGTCTTAAAATACTACTGTCTACATGTATATGTTTATATTAAGGTGACACAAATATCATAGGAAGAGAGGGAACATCCTACTGATGGATTCAGAAGGACAGTTACCGTATATACTCGAGTATAAGCCGTCCCGAGTATAAGCCGAGGTACCTAATTTTACCTTCAAAAACTGGGAAAGCTTATTGACTCGAGTATAAGCCGAGTATAAGCCTAGGGTGAGAAATGCAGCAGCTTCTGGTAAGTTTCAATCAAAATATTGAGGGTTTCTGCTCCCATTGGAGGTGCCGGCGTCTCGTTTTTGGACGCCGACGTCCATTCTTGGATGCCGACATCCATTCTTGGACGCCGGCGACTATTCTTGGATGCCGGCGACTATTCTTGGACGCCAGAGACTATTCTTGGACGCCGGTGACCGTTTTTGCGCTTGACCCGAGTATAAGCCGAGGTAGAGTTTTCCAGCATATTTTGGGGGCTGAAAAACTCGGCCTATACTCGAGTATATACGGTATCCATTTATATTGTTTATACTGTTAGGGGGTTATTTATCAAAGTCTGATTTTATCTCAACATTTTCTGCTACAAACTCTGATCAAATCCACTCGGGTTCTTATTTGTTATTACATTTACCCGAAAATTTGCTTTGTGGGAAAAAATTCTATTTTCACAAATTTTTTTCGGACTTTTCACCTGAAAACTCGAATTTCTTATGCTTTTTTGCCCGAAAACTTCAAGGTATTGTACGAAACCCAGCGCACATCAAAAAATCATTGGTATTTCTCCCGTTGACTTATATCCAACCTTGTCAGGTCTGAAATGCTGGATTTTCTAATTCGGACTTTTCCATTCTCAGGGTTTAATAAATTCCCGAAAATTTGTGATTTTTTAAAAGTCCAAAAAATTACACATTTTTTGGGATTTTTGCATTCAGAGTTTAGTAAATAACCCCCTTGGATTTTCAAACCAAATAATTCAATTATATTTTCCTTTTTTAGAACAGTAGGTGGGAACCATCTTCTTGAATGTGTCAATATCACTTTATGCCAGCAGAATATTTTATGATGAAAACCCAAAACAGTATTTTGTTGGGCAAACTGTTTTCATTTGTTTAAATGAGCTGCCTAATTCAACATTTTGTAGTTGGGTGCAAGTAGGGTGCAAATAAGGACAGACTTTACAGATACATAGGTACTCAAATATAGTTTTGTCTTCTTTATAACAGGTCATAATGTGACACAAAGAGCCTTTTCAGCAAAAAGTTGCTAAAACCTTCAGCTTCGTCTACCCCAAATTAACCAAAATGAATACATCCGGGGAATTTGCATTTTCTGTTTACCAAACCTCGTAATCTTCTTCAGATGTGCCGGAGAGCTCTTCACAATTCATGCAGAGGTCAAGGGACACCTTTAATATTTCAAGTTATTGAATTAATCTTTCCTAATTGCACCAGGGGCCTCATTACAATTTCCTGCAATCCGAGTACCTTTTGGATTAGAGCAATTAAGCGAAGCCACTGAAAAATCCGAGGGGAATTCCTGCCACTTAGAAGTCCTGGAGGTGTTTATATCCAGACATGAGTGTTCATGTTCTAAGAGTCATTTGATTTAATTAGAGTGTTTAGGCCTAACTACTCAAGGGAAATACGTTTACAGATGTAAATAGGCTTTGCTCTTTGAGTTCCACCATGATAAATAAACAGAATTATGAATGCACGATGAGGGGAACAGAGAAGACGTAATATCACTGATGTCGTTGTTAAGGGCACTCAAAGTATCAAACTTGGTTCCCAAGATTTCAAACTTATCACTACATCCCCCATATGTTCAGACAAGAGACTAAATTTACTAATATTCGAATAGGAGGGGTTTTTTTCCCAAAAGTCTCAAATAAACCCAACTTATGATTGTTTTTTTTCTTGATTATCATATTTACGAAAAAGATTGATATCTGAAAAACTCGTCATACGAACGGAATTAAAGCCATAGGGGCATATTAACCCTATGGGTCCCTACAAAAACAAATAACAAAGACCAGTTCAAAAGTTGAAGTAGAATAGGCCATTCTATAACATACTAAAAGTTAACTTACTGTCATGGGAAAAAATTTTTTTTCAAAATGAATCAGTTAATAGTGCTACTCCAGCAGAATTCTGCACTGAAATCCATTTCTCAAAAGAGCAAACAGATTTTTTTATATTCAATTTTGAAATCTGACATGGGGCTAGACATTTTGTCAATTTCCCAGCTGCCACTGGTCATGTGACTTGTGCCTGCACTTTAGGAGAGAAATGCTTTCTGGCAGGCTGCTGTTTTTCCTTCTCAATGTAACTGAATGTGTCTCAGTGGGACATGGGTTTTTACTATTGAGTGCTGTTCATAGATCTACCAGGCAGCTGTTATCTTATGTTAGGGAGCTGCTATCTGGTTACCTTCCCATTGTTCTTTTGTTTGGCTGCTGGGGGAAAGGGAGGGGGTGATATCACTCCAACTTGCAGTACAGCAGTAAAGAGAGACTGAAGTTTATCAGAGCACACGTCACATGACTTGGAGCAGCTGGGAAATTGACAAAATGTCTAGCCCCATGTCAGATTTCATTGAACATTAAAAAATCTGTTTGCTCTTTTGAGAAATGGATTTCAGTGCAGAATTCTGCTGGAGCAGCACTATTAACTGATTCATTTAAAAAAAAATAATTTTTCCCATGACAGTATCCCTTTAAAGGTGAACCACCCCTCTAAGCACAGTTGCTCTCTTGCAATTTTCCGCACAGTCATGCATGTTAAATCCTATTTATTAAAGGTACTTGTGTCAAAATGCGCACTTTGCACTCCAAAGTGCAAGTCCATCTTGGCTATCATTCTGAATTGAGTGTTGTTGTGCCTATTGATGCAGGGGACCTTTGGATTAGATGGTAGCTCCAGGAGTCCTGAGTCTGTAGGTGCTTCTTGCATTTTAGGAATTGGGCATAAACAAGACTCACACACCGGACATCGGAAATGATGACAAGAAGACCTCAACTCAATTGCATACTAGTTGGACAAAAAGAGCGCCAAGTTCCATTCATTTTAGCAAAAATGGCTACTTGCAACCACAGCATTGCTGGATTCTGGGGGAAACCAAAGCATTGTGGGGAAAAATATGGTGGGCAGATTTGCACATGGGCTGTTACCTATAGCAACCAATAAGTGATTAGCTTTTTAAAGTCAGCTGCAAGAAGAATGATGAATACAGCAATCTGATTGGTTGCTATAGGTAACAGCCCATGGGGAAATTTGCCCAGTGTTGATAAATGAGCCCCAAAACTAATATAATGGTCTTATGCCTTTAAAAAGTGGATGTTGCTATTGAGGTTCTCACCCCTATAAGAACTACCTCTGGGGAGGATCAGTGCTCACTGCTTTTCCTAAGAATTGCAACTAAGGAGAGCCTAAAAAATATTACCAGCGTTAAATAGTTGTAAGCACAATACGGGGTTTATTTGGACATGATGTGGTGACTTGGCAACTGTTACAGTGGAGTAACTAGATATTAATGGACCCCACAGCAAATTCGTTTGCAGGCCCCAAAAATGTTTAGAGGTGACTTACCAATATTTATTGAAACGATACAGTATATGAATTAAAGCCTCGTGGGGCCCCTATAACTCCTGGGTCCCCCTGCAGCCGGGGGTCTGCTTCCACGTAGTGACACCCCTGGTGACTCCAGAGAAATACAAACCCAGCTTGCACCTCATTTACTGTCACAGATGCTTATATTACATGGTATGTTACATACATTACTTGTGTGTGACAACTATTACACTACAATTCTGGTAAAATGCTAAATTGTGGGTAAAAAGTTTTAAACAATTTCAACACTGAAAATAGAGCCTTAGTCCGGGGTCCCAGACTTTTTTTTTTTTACATTCAGATGTCAAAAGAGTTGGGGAGAAAAATAAGCATGAAACATGTTCCTGAGTGGTGCAAAACAAGTTCTATGATTGGCCTTTTGGTAGCCCCTATATGGACTGGCAGCCTATAAGAGGCTCTGTTTTACAGTACACCTGGTTTTTATGCAACCAAAACGTGCCTGGAATTCAAAAATAAGCACCTGGGAGCAACCTCCAAGCGGCTGGTGAGCAACATGTTGCTCTCAAGCTACTGGTTGGGGGTCTCTGCCTTAGTTTTTCACTTGAACCTTTTAGTATGTAAGCACAGGTCATTCAGGAAGACTAACTTCCCCAGGGTATTGACCCATGGACGCAAATAATTGGTTTAGATCTTTTAAACCCTGCCTTGTTAATTGACCAACACAGAATCAAGACCCTGGGGTTGAAAGGGGAAACAGAGGGAACAGGACTGAAAAACAGGTGGTAATAGAGGTAAGATTAGTATGGGGTTTCTTGGATCAATTCTAGCCCTAGAGCCCATAAGCGCATTTTTATTCTATTGAAAACGTCCTTGTGTCCCATAGAAGAAGCTATAGATCACAAAGATTCTCAGTAACCCAGTAAGTCCGGATTTTATTCATGCAAATTTATAAAGGAGTTCAAAAGCCATGGATGAACACAACCCATAAATAACATTTACTTACAACCAGCCGTGTATATTGCTCTTGGCCTGAATCTCAGTGATGACTATAACTAGATGGGTCAGAGCCAGAAGTGACCACACAGGCTGCATCTAAAGTCATCTGAGGTATTATCTTATATCTACAATGGAGACATGTGGTGCAGAACATCATTGAGAAGATAGATTCTAGATTTTATACAAATCATAGGGTTGCTTTATATGCATAGATATAAGAAGCCCTTCAACTTTTGATATATATATCCAACCCAATGAAATGTAAAACCTAGAACATAGAACTGCACTATAATGCTAGAAAATCTAACTGGACAGGACAAAAACACTCCACCCACTATTATACAAATAGTGGGAAAAAAAAAGTGGGAATAATGTTCTCAGACAAGAAACTTAATATCGGGCAGCTCCATGTAAGTGTCTCTATGTAAGTGGCTTTACATTGGTCCCAAGAGTATGTTTAGGTTATACTCTTCTTTGGGCTTCAGCTGCCCCTAAATGTATATGTAAACTAGACAACAAGTCTTTACCAAAGACAATAATTCATATTTTTTTCTTGCTTGGACCTTGCAGTCAGGGTCAGGCAGGGCTGGCGGGACACCAGGAAAAAACCCAGTGGGCCCTGACCCTCATGTTCCACACCGGCACAGACCTGCTCCCTGCATGAAGCCTTTTCTTTTTTCCTCCCTGCCCCCGGCACATCTGCAAAAAGAATAGATAGGCGTGGGGGGGGCAGAGGGGGTTGGGCTCAGCAGTGGTGGTGGAGGGGGCTTTGTATCTGAGGCAGATGGGCCAGGGGGTATGGTGGTCCCACTGCTTGCAGTGATGGTTTTTTGGTGTTACTTTTCAGAGAGAACCATGGAGTGTTCCTCTTCCTGCTTCTTCGTTCTTCCCCCCATGGTGCTCGCTGGGATATCAAGTAAGTGATTACAATCACTGGGGTTGTCTAACATTTGACTTCTTACAGAAACTTAGACTTTTCTTTACCCCTTCCTTTCTTTTGAGTTTAAATCCACTTGGATACCTTTGTTTGACTACCGGTGATAAAGTATCCTGGTGACCGATAATGTTGTGTAAGTCATGATATTAGAATAAAGTGAACAAAGAAGCTAGGTACAGAAACATATTCTGCCTTTTTATCCTTAAAGAATAGCAAAATAAGCAGAATGCTGAGGTTCCCACAGCTGAAAGTGAATTTTTTTATGAAATTAATAGTGTTTCACTCATCCCAGCTCTTAGGAGCAGTTTATCTAAAATTCCAGAGCAGATTGAACCTAAAAGAACAGTATGTACAGTACGGCCTCCATCTTGCTTTCCTACTCCCATAGAATACTTTGTACATTTTGTACATCATCATCTAAAATCATCTTGACGTGGGCATATAAAGACGATGTTAATATCTATATTTCATCTAGGAAACAAATCCACTTTGCAGAACAAAAAGTTCTCCAATGACAAAACCGTTAAACTTGGAATATCACATAATATATCATTTAAAGCAATTTGGTATAAACGACGAGTGTTTTCCTTGGATTCTAAAACTGTGATCCCGTTCCAAACTTGCTAAACAATCCACTGGTTTGTTTTGTAAGGTCTCAAAGGTTAAAGTCCAAAGAGAGTCAAGTTCAAAGCAAAAGCAGAAATATCTGGCTGGGTTACAATAGTTCTGTTTAATTTAGATGTTGGAGAGAGAGAGAGACTGTGGACAAGGAACACATAAATAAAGGAGTGAGAATGTGCATGGGGTTGTAGTAATAATGATACAAAGTTATCTGGAAAAGTATAAAATGAATGGCCACCCACAATGATGGGCAAGCGACAGCAAGTTAAGCTTCATTATGAACCCCTACATCTAGAAGCCAATACTCAAGAAGGTACCAACCTTAATTCTACTGAACAAGGAATACAAGCCCCTCTCCAAACATTCCTCCCACTACCCCACAGCTGTGACTATAATTGACCCCAGCCAACCTTCACAGTCTGGGTGCCATGACACCAATTGTCCCAAATCCCAACTCCACAAATAAATAAACTGAATAAGGCGGAAGAGCAAGATACTGGTCCTTAAACTGGATAAAATAGAAAGGGAATTTCTTCCTGCCACCTCTTTTTGTCTGCTTGAACCATCCCTTCAAGCCTGAGATCCCTTCAACCTTGGTAAAGGTTTACCCTAAATCCCTTCACATTCTGGCAGCTCTATTACTCAATATACATTTAAACTGTTAGATCAACTGTGATCTAGATGGTCAAACTGTACCTCCCTAATCTTTTAACCTGTTGACAGAGATCAGATCACAGGGGAAGAAAATGTGGCAGCTGGGGGCGGTCAACTTCTACACATACCAGTGGGAGACAGTTTCAGACCTGATGTCCTTTCCTGGAAAATAGTGGTGGGACTACATGAGGGCGTGCCAAGCCTGTTACCTTTTGAGCTTGCACATAATGTAGAGGTTGGGCGATTGTTTGTCTATAGAACTCAGTGTTCTGTGGTTTTCCAAAGAATTTTCAGGAAACAGGTGCAATTGGGACCACCTTGGGTCACTGATCCTTAAAGAGTTGACGTGAGCACCAAGGAAGCAGAACTAGAATACAGAACATATGCTTGCAAACGTTTGTTAAAGGAGAAGGAAACCTAGTTGGTGCAAAAACCCTCCCCCCTCCCGTGTGTTGCCCACCCTCCCTCCTCCCCCCTGGCCTACCTGTCCCGCTGGGCAAATGCCCCTAACTTGTTACTTACCCTTCTGGGCAGGTTCTTCCAAACGATCTTCTTCCTGCTTTGACCGGCGCATGCGCAGTAGGAGCATTTCGCCGGTACGATCTACTGTGCATGCGCCAAAAGTCACGAAGTGAAATTGGAAAACTTCGTGACTTTTGGCGCATGCGCAGTAGATCCGTAACGGCGAAATGCTCCTACTGCGCATGCGCCAAAACGCCGGTCAAAGCAGGAAGAAGATCGCGTGGAAGAAGATGGCGTCGGTGAACTCCGTGGACTGGACCTGCGCAGAAGGGTAAGTAACAAGTTAGGGGCATTTGCCCAGTGGGACAGGTAGGCCAGGGGGGAGGAGGGAGGGTGGGCAACACACGGGAGGAGGGGAGGGTTTTTGCGCCGACTAGGTTTCCTTCTCCTTTAAGAATTCAGAATTCTAAGGCAAGACAACAACAGGGTTTAGAGCCTCAGAAGTCAAGGTCAGACAAATGGTCAGGGGGTGGGCTGTGTACAATGAACTGCAGAGGAACAGATTCAGAGCATGCACCACCAACTACTACCATGGTGACCATACAAACTGACATTGTACATTGGTGTCACCGGGCATTTTAACATTTAATCCCCCATCTCTTTTTGTCCTTCACTTTTTTCCAAATTTTTCATGATATACCCACCCACCCCTGTCCTCTTAATTATTAGCATATTAAGGCACATAGGAAAAATAATCTAAAACCATATGATGAATAATCCTATTCTGATGAGACCTTAATCTTAAGTGAAAACACCAAAGATCCAGTAGAGAATCAGAGTTAGTGAGAGAGGAGGCAACGAGAGATGAGATCTAACAAATAACTGTTGAGCTCTGTGACCTATAAAGAATGTTTTGTCTAGAGTTTGCTGTTGGTTAATGTTCCTACATCCTATTTCCAGGCCATGACATGTCAATATAACCCATGACATAAGATGAAAAGTAAATTGGTTAGTCATATGGTAATGTGAGCCATTTTAATTATTTTTCAGGTCATTGCCCTTCGCATACAAAGCACCATGACGATTACTTGAGTTAATGAAGGTTCAGAGGGGAATTAAAGAAGAATCGACAAAACATGCTGCACAAAAATGTCCTAATTTGTGGAATCTGTTGAACTTACAGTATGGCACTGAGAGAACCCAGAGATACCAAAAATGCTTAAAGGAGAAGGAATGTTTCAAGGTCTTTCTTTGAAGAAGGGAGGAAGAGGATCACTCCCTCACAAAATGGTGAAGTTTTTATTTCTAAATGACACTGTTTACACTGCAAATAATTCAATCTACAATATAAAATTCAAGTGTATTTTTTTTAATTTATAATATTGGTGTGTGGGTGCATCTCAGGTCATTTTGCCTGGTCATATGATTTCAGAAAGAGCCAGCACTTTAGGATGGAACTGCTTTCTGGCAGGCTGTTGTTTCTCCTACTCAATGTAACTGAATGTGTCTCAGTGGGACCTGGATTTTACTATTGAGTGCTGTTCTTAGATCTACCAGAGAGCTGTTATTTTGTGTTAGGGAGCTGCTATCTGGTTACCTTCCCATTGTTCTGCTGATGGGCTGCTGGGGGGGGAGGGGGTGATATCACTCCAACTTGCAGTACAGCAGTAAAGAGTGACTGGTGTTCAGGGCCGCACCATGCTGACAGGTTGCCCTAGGCCCCTGGTCAGATACCTTCGATACGTGTGCGTGCAGGCTCGCAAATACGCGTACTCGCGAGTGCGCATGCGCCAAAGGGTGACGGCAGAATAACAATGGGAAAGGGGAGGGAGTGACAGAGGGAGGGGAGGGAGGGGAGGGAGGGAACGGGGTGACAGAGGAAGAGGGGAGTGCTAGAGGGGAGGAGCAGGGCCGGAACTAGGGGTAGGCAGAAGAGGCACGTGCCTAGGGCGCAAAGGCAGAGAGGCACGTACCTCTTTTGACGATTTCCCCTAGTTCGGACCCATCTGTGGCTGCAGTTCCTGCTGAATGGCGATCGCGGACTCTTCCACGCATGCGCATTTGCGTGGCACCGGTGCTTTCTCGCATGCGCACTCACACAGGCTCGGCACTTCAGCGCATGAGCAGTCACTCGTCCTCTTCTGCGCATGTGAGAGCCATTGGGAGCGCCGTAGTTGGGCAGGTTGCCTAGGGCGTCTGGTTGACTTGGCCCGGCACTGGGGAGGAGGGAGGAGGAGGGTGAAAGAAGCAGCAGAACGAGTCATCTGGACTAGGGGTAGACAGAAAGCTTTTAAATAGGTACCTGCCCAGCACCCCCACATCTTTGCACCCTAGGCACGTGCCTCTTCTGCCTACCCCTAGTTCCGGCCTTGCTGGTGTTTATCAGAGCACAAGTCACATGACTGGGGGCAGCTGGGAAACTGACAATATGTCTAGCCCCATTTCAGATTTTAAAATTATATATAAAAAAATCTGTTTGCTCTTTTGAGAAATGGATTTCAGTGCAGAATTCTGCTGGAGCAGCACTATTAACTGATGCGTTTTTAAAATAACATGTTTTCCCATGACAGTATCCTTTAATGCTCACAACCCCCCAGAACTCCCTGCTCATAACTACACCCCTCAATTAATCTATTA
The DNA here is from genome assembly GCF_017654675.1 of Xenopus laevis. Classification (NCBI taxonomy): domain Eukaryota; kingdom Metazoa; phylum Chordata; class Amphibia; order Anura; family Pipidae; genus Xenopus; species Xenopus laevis. Next base: position 185,442,804 of record NC_054373.1, read on the forward strand.
AACCCACCAAACACTTGCGTGTACATACATTGGAAAAATTGTGACATCATCTGTCAGTTACAAAGCTTGGGAGCAGTGTTGGGTTTGCACTCCTAGGATTCTCCAGAAAACCCGCCATCAAACAAGTAGATGTATACTGGGCTTTATGTTGCAGGTGTCTCATAGGCTTGTGGTTGCTATTAGAAAGGTTGTGTGGCATTGGCTAGGGCCCACCATGACTCTGTCCAGTCTGACCGTGTTTGGGAGTAAGGTAAACTGTGCAAAGTCACCTGTTTTTCCAGTTAGTAAAAGAGCCTTATAGTATCCCCCTCAGAATTTCTCAGAATCTGGCTGTTAAAATAAAGAAATTCCCCATTTCACACATATCTAATAGTTACATTGGTTCAGTCCTCCAAACTGTGAAATATCAAGTTTGGATTTAGACCTGAGATGGATAAAAGGATATTAGCACCAGTTGGCCTAATGCGAAACATAGCTTTACTGGGCCAAATGTTGGATTCTGCAGCTTCTAACTTATATTGTAACCATTAAAGTATGAAATTCTTATTTCATATTCTTTAAGCAATGGCATTCCATTTGGAAATGGTTTAGTATTTCACTTGTGTATGTGGAATGGAATGGGGACAAGAAAATCCTGCTGGGTGTCACGATCGGCACCCAGAATCCAGAACCAATGCTAGGCTCCCTGTCCTTGGCTCTTGCTTCCACCTTTAACAGCCGCCTTTCACCTTGGGAGGATCCCTTGGCTAAACGGATGCCGCCAGGTCTTAATAAGAGAGGAGCCAAGCGAGGATTCTGGACAAGCAGAGGGGCACGATCATTAAACAAAGTCTTTTGGGCAGAAGATTACCATTCAAGGAACAGACGTAAAGCGTAGTTAAACAAGCCGGGTCGGTGCAGGCAGAATTCAAGCGAATTCGGACAGACAAGGGTCAAAACTGGAGGATCAATCAGAATGGTCAGACAGGCACGGGTCAGATAACAGAGTTCAGAATAGTCGGATAACAGGCAAGGGTCAGGATCACAGAAGTAGTCAGGCAGGCAGGGGTCAAAACAGGAATCAGATTATCAGGATTTCTCAGAAATAGCACCAGGAGCTCACAAGGATGAACCTAACAACAGGCAATGAACACAGTATCCAAGTCCCTTTAAGTATTGTTTGAATTTCGCACGTTTGCAGGCTGACGAAAACATGCCAGCGCACATGTGCCCATAAAAGCCGAAGGTGCGCGCCCTAAGCCACAGTATCACCAACGATCAACGAAGAAGCACCACACGGTGGTCGGTGTGGCGGGGGTCCCTGCCAGCCACTGACCACCAGGGTGAGTTTTTGTTACAGTGGGTTTGTCCACTCTCAGTAGTGAAAAGGGTGTGCGGAGGAAGAGAAAGGTGCACATTAATAATGGGAAAACGACTTCCATGTTGCCGACGAACCAATTCAAGCTGCAGGAAATCCCTCAAATATTGGCAGTTGCTGATGGGAATTGTCCTTTTAGAAATGCCTTTCCCTTACCTTACAATAATGGCCCATCTTACCTTAAATTACCGGTTCTGTAAAAGTTTTCAGTTTTCAGGAAGTCATTGAACTTAAAACAACAAACAATCCATTATTTCCCTCGGTGCTAAAATAACGCCCTTAAGCAAAACAAGGCAGTGACTAATATGTTCACAGAAGTGTTCCAAAAAAATAAAAAAATAGGGAAATTATATTGTTTCCCAGCAGAACAGATCCAGGGTTCAGATGCTCGTTGTAAGGAATACTCCGTAACTAGAATCAGTGTCTCCATAAAACCAACATTGATCATGGTCTTACAAGGGGTCCAATGGCCCATATATATTAGATGAAGACTATAAAGTACCGTGGTTGCATTTTGGTAACGTTCCTAATGCAGTTAAAGATATAAATATACATCTGTAAGGCTTCTGGATGAAGAATGAGGACTTTGAGGGTCTAACAGTGATCATTTCATTTTTTTATTGACCAATAAGATGTGATTTACATAAAGCAGATTGCTCTTTATATATATAGGCCAATGTTTCTTCTCCATCACCTTAACAAATATTATCTGATCAGTGATGAGTGATTTGACTCTATATTAAATTCTATAGAAAAGTTGTTTGGATTTGACTAATGCAAATAAAGAGTCAAGTCTACTGTATAATGATGTTCCTGTTGTAGGTCTTTCCCATGGTTTTCTAAAAGTGTTTTTTATCTCTAGTTGCACCTTGCCCTGTAGACTCAATAATTGTCCAACAATCCACTGTTCATTCTAATATAGCCGCCCTATTGACTGTAGACTGGTTTGATAATCCTATTGTTAAAACAGGGGGCTTGGATGATGGAGTCCACCCTGTAGGGGGATTTGCCTAGGTTTTCAAACAGTTTCAGCTCCCCTTGAAAATCCAACCTTTAACCAGGGCCTCTATAGCTCATAAAATAGGGACAAATATAGGAAAATATCAGTGTATGAGTCACTCAGCTCAGAATATACTTTTTCACCCCAAATATCACCTTAACTAATCTTCAAGTTGGCCTTGAAGAGGAAATTACTATTGTACACTGTTCTCACCCCAAACTGATCTTTATGCCTCTCCTCAGTGCCCACCATCAGTTATCAATGGGCCCCATACAAATAATTTTGCAGGCTCTCCTCCAGTGGTCTCCAATTAATAAACCATCAATCATCTTGGTGGTGGGCCCTGCCAACAAGTAGAATGGGTCCTAATGAAATAAAATGTACTTTCCAGACATGGTCACACCACAGTAATGCCAAAGTACATGATAAATATAACCTTGTACAATAACCCACGAGTAACCTGATATTTTTATATTGAGGGCCCCCACTGCATGGGGCCCCTGACTGCCTTAACTCCTGGATCATTTCCATATCATGTAAAATATCCTTAGTTTTATCTATGAAGATTCTCATTTATCCAGGTCATGATATACAGGGTCTAGTAGAATTAAATTACAAGCAACTGAACATTTAGGGGGTTATTTACTAAACCTTAAATGTATCTGGTCAGGCTTAAACCCCCTTAAAGGGATTTTGTCATGATTTTTATGATGTAGTTTTTATTTCTAAATGACACTGTTTACACTGCAAACAATTCACTGTACAATATAAAATGTCATTCGTGAACCAGCAAGTGTATTTAGTTGTAATATTGGTGTGTAGGTGCATCTCAGGTCATTTTGCCTGGTCATGTGATTTCAGAAAGAGCCAGCACTTTAGGATGGAACTGCTTTCTGGCAGGCTGTTGTTTCTCCTACTCAATGTAACTGAATGTGTCTCAGTGGGACCTGGATTTTACTATTGAGTGTTGTTCTTAGATCTACCAGGCAGCTGTTATCTTGTGTTAGGGAGCTGCTATCTGGTTACCTTCCCATTGTTCTGTTGTTTGGCTGCTGGGGGGGGGGGGGAGGGGGGGGTGATATCACTCCAACTTGCAGTACAGCAGTAAAGAGTGACTGAAGTTTATCAGAGCACAAGTCACATGACTGTGAGCACCTAGGAAACTGACAATATGTCTAGCTCCATGTCAGATTTTAAAATTAAATATAAAAAAGATGTTACTTTTTAGAAATAGCTTTCAGAATCAGTACAGAATTCTGCTGGAACAGCACTATTAACTGATGTGTAAAAAAAAATGTTTCCCAAGACAGTGTCCCTTTAAAGTCCAGTTGCCTTTGATTTACTTCGACTATATATCCTTAATTTGAACCCTTTCACTCTCGATACTTCTCCCTCTCACACTAAGCTCATGTGCCAGATGATGTGTCGCAGGTGGGGCAGGTTTAGAAACAGATGAGACCCTGAGGATATTTCAACTTGTGACCTTGTTATTATACTCACTTCCCTGGCACTTTTCCTGCTGAATAGTTGGAATTAAATAAATGTTATTCAGCACAAAGGCTCATTTATGTATGTACTAAGTGGGCCAATCGAGGCTGCAGAAATATCTGATGTGTCTGATACATGTCCCAAACCTATTACGTAAAGCTCCTTTGGACTATAAGGAAAAGAGAACTAGAATATGAGACTTAAATGTATTTCATTATTTTTTGCACCAATTCCAGAGTTAAATGTCCAATGTGCACCTAATGTTCCTGCTGAATTGTGCTTAGTACAGGGAATACCTATGCTGCCATAGTTATATGGGATCTCTCTGTACAGACTATGAGCAAACTTAGGGACTGTTCCTGCTGAATTGTGCTTAGTACAGGGGAATACCTATGCTGCCATAGTTTTATGGGATCTCTCTGTACAGGCTATGAGCAAACGTAGGGGACTGTTCCTGCTGAATTGTGCTTAGTACAGAGGAATACCTATGCTGCCATCGTTTTATGGGATCTCTCTGTACAGACTATGAGCAAACTTAGGGGACTGTTCCTGCTGAATTGTGCTTAGTACAGGGAATACCTATGCTGCCATAGGTTTATGGGATCTCTCTGTACAGACTATGTGCAAACTTAGGGGCTGTTCCTGCTGAATTGTGCTTAGTACAGGGAATACCTATGCTGCCATAGTTATATGGGATCTCTCTGTACAGACTATGAGCAAACTTAGGGACTGTTCCTGCTGAATTGTGCTTAGTACAGGGGAATACCTATGCTGCCATCGTTTTATGGGATCTCTCTGTACAGGCTATGAGCAAACGTAGGGGACTGTTCCTGCTGAATTGTGCTTAGTACAGAGGAATACCTATGCTGCCATCGTTTTATGGGATCTCTCTGTACAGACTATGAGCAAACTTAGGGGACTGTTCCTGCTGAATTGTGCTTAGTACAGGGAATACCTATGCTGCCATAGGTTTATGGGATCTCTCTGTACAGACTATGTGCAAACTTTGGGGACTGTTCCTGCTGATTTATGCTTAGTACAGGGGAATACCTATGCTGCCATAGTTTTATGGGATCTCTCTGTACAGACTATGAGCAAACTTAGGGGCTGTTCCTGCTGAATTGTGCTTAGTACAGGGAATACCTATACTGCCATAGGTTTATGGGATCTCTCTGTACAGACTATGTGCAAACTTTGGGGACTGTTCCTGCTGATTTATGCTTAGTACAGGGGAATACCTATGCTGCCATAGTTTTATGGGATCTCTCTGTACAGACTATGAGCAAACTTAGGGGACTGTTCCTGCTGAATTGTGCTTAGTACAGGGGAATACCTATGCTGCCATAGTTTTATGGGATCTCTCTGTACAGACTATGAGCAAATTTAGGGGACTGTTCCTGCTGAATTGTGCTTAGTACAGAGGAATACCTATGCTGCCATCGTTTTATGGGATCTCTCTGTACAGACTATGAGCAAACTTAGGGGACTGTTCCTGCTGAATTGTGCTTAGTACAGGGAATACCTATGCTGCCATAGGTTTATGGGATCTCTCTGTACAGACTATGTGCAAACTTTGGGGACTGTTCCTGCTGATTTATGCTTAGTACAGGGGAATACCTATGCTGCCATAGTTTTATGGGATCTCTCTGTACAGACTATGAGCAAACTTAGGGGCTGTTCCTGCTGAATTGTGCTTAGTACAGGGAATACCTATACTGCCATAGGTTTATGGGATCTCTCTGTACAGACTATGTGCAAACTTTGGGGACTGTTCCTGCTGATTTATGCTTAGTACAGGGGAATACCTATGCTGCCATAGTTTTATGGGATCTCTCTGTACAGACTATGAGCAAACTTAGGGGACTGTTCCTGCTGAATTGTGCTTAGTACAGGGGAATACCTATGCTGCCATAGTTTTATGGGATCTCTCTGTACAGACTATGAGCAAATTTAGGGGACCGTTGCTGCTGAAATTTTTGAAAACTGTCAATATCTTTGGTTCACCAATCGCGTTGGTGAATAAGGTTCTGTACAGTTTATTGCAAAGCCCAATTATATTTTAGTTACAATAATGAACGCCCCATTCAGCACCACTTCTCCAGTGTAAGTGATCCCAGCCTTTATAACCGAGGTCCTCAACTCCTTTTATAGGACTTACATTAATTCATCATTTGACATTTATGAAAAGAAAGAAATAAAATCCTACAATTTAACTCATCGTTACTAGGGATACACAACATTGTGTTGCTTTGGAGCCGGCAGCATGTTAGACTTATGATTATGTTTAATAACTTTATTGAGGATTAGACACAGGACATTAGCTGGTCTGTTTTATTATGTACTTTAAGGTTCTGCCTTAAAGGATAAGTAAACCTTTAAAATAAGTGAATGTAAAATTGATGAGGGGGCTATTCTAAGCACTTTTGTAATTTAGATTCATTATTTATTTTGTTTTTATTCCAAGATATTAAGGGATACATGTACTGTGAATATGAATGAATTTTCTTACAACAGCACCACCTAACTTCCTAATCCCAGAACAGAAGAACATGTGGCAGCCAGAAGAACTTTCATTTTCTGCCTTTGCCTTCAACAAAGTTGCCACATTCTTCCATATTGTTGCTTCAGTTGCAACCTGTTGTGAGCTGGAAAGTGGGACACTGTCTGATAGGGATCTTTGCACCTAGTCACCTATCTCCCAGATATCTAATGATCCAGTCCATGTGGGAGGGTAACAGACATATAGGGGAAGCTTAAAGGGATACTGTCATGGGGAAAAAAAAAATTCAAATTGAATCAGTTAATAGTGCTGCTCCAGCAGAATTCTGCACTGAAATCCATTTCTTAAAAGAGCAAACAGATTTTTTTTATATTCAATTTTGAAATCTGACATGGGGCTAGACATATTGTCAGTTTCCCAGCTGCCCCCAGTCATGTGACTGGTGCTCTGATAAACTTCAATCACTATTTACTGCTGTACTGCAAGTTGGAGTGATATCACCCCCTCCCTTTCCCCCCAGCAGCCAAACAAAAGAACAATGGGAAGGTAACCAGATAACAGCTCCCTAACACAAGATAACAGCTGCCTGGTAGATCTAAGAACAACACTCAATAGTAAAATCCCATGTCTCACTGAGACACATTCAGTTACATTGAGATGGAAAAACAGCAGCCTGCCAGAAAGCATTTCTCTCCTAAAGTGCAGGCACAAGTCACATGACTGGGGGCAGCTGGGAAACTGACAAAATGTCTAGCCCCATGTCAGATTTCAAAATTGAATATAAAAAAATCTGTTTGCTCTTTTGAGAAATGGATTTCAGTGCAGAATTCTGCTGGAGTAGCTCTATTAACTGATGTGTTTTGAAAAAAACATGTTTTCCGATGACAGGATCCCTTTAAAAAGTTCACAGAGTTAGTACCAGACAAGAGTGCTAGTGTTTCAAGAGGTAGGACTTGAGTTTAGCTGTGGTAAGAGTGAGTTTAATATGGAGGAAATCAGAGCTGGAATTCTAGATAATAAGAAGCACCATAGGAGGGTTTTTTTGGTCTTGAAAGGTGGTGGCTTTATAAGGAACAGAGGACACATACAATATATCTTGAAGTTTAGTTAAAGAAAGTAATTTCATGATCATTTATTTGATATTCTTGGGACTATGGCTCAATGGCTGGTGTAGTAAATTTTTCACGTGTTTGTATATTGGTTATGGGCTAAGGTGGACCCTGGCCAAATATTGGGCCTTAAAAGAGGATGTTTGAGCTGAATAAGGGAGAAGACCACTTTTTTAGCAGAAGAGTTGACTATAGGATGGAGAGGTGGGAGGTAGATTAGTAGTAGGTTGCAGTAGGCAGTGTCGGACTGGGAAGGTGGGGCTCACCAATAAATTTAAGACTCCATCATCTAAGGGCCCTCTCCAGCATACCACCTGATGACACTGACCTCCAGCTCCATAATTGTGCATTGTCACTGATCAATCACTGCATTCCAGACACACACTCCACCAATCGTTCATAGCTTTTCCATTCGAGGGGACCATGGAGCCCACAGAGTATTTTCCCAGTGCCCGGCGGGCCAGTCCAACTCTGGCAGTAGGGATAGAATAAGGCCATAGATTAAGTTTTTTTCAATCAGAATTACTCAGCGTCCGTCATATCTGTATGATGCACTAATTCCCATGGTTCCCATGGTCCACATTCCCCAGTTGGGGGCAGCAGGGTGAGTGGGTGCGTTGGCACTAGCTGAATGTTGTGAATAGATTCAATGTACACTCAACTTTCTGTCCATTGCCATTAAGGTTTGCTTTTGGGAATGAGACCTAGTAGCTCATCTTTGGAATATTTACCTAACCCAGGATCACCTAGAATCCTGACGTTCAGTATAGACTTAATCTGTCAGTTGCCCGGCTGTCACCTTTTCCCTATCCGCTTGTGTTTATATAAGAGATTTTTCAGCCGCTCTCCAACCCTTCACCTTCAATCAACTTGCTATTGAACTTGTCCTTCTCCAAGAATCCCCTGTCTTTCACTCCTCCTGCCTTCCACTTGATGATAGCAGCACAAACCGCAGAGAGGACCTTTAAATCAGTTGCAGGAAACTCTTTTAAAGCTGGAATCCCAGTAGTTCACTCAGATAGTCATCCTACATTACCAAGCTCCCCCCAGAGACTCACCGTGGTTCTTTTATTTTTAAGACCAAGACATTGACTGATAAGGGATTAACCAGGAAATAAAAGGGGTCAACGTCACTTTAAGGCTCCCTGTCAATCTTACTGGAAGTATATTGGGATTTTTTTCTACAGTGGGTCAATTTTAATATGGCTTTTAAACACAGGGCAAGTATGAGACAGAAGCAACCCTGGAATTAATAAATAAATGTCAGCGCCTAAAGCCATAATTATTTCACTGATAACTGACTCTGCATGGGATTCGTTTTCTGAGAAGTTGTCGGGGGTAAATCGGGAGCAGTGGGTTACTGTGCAATAAAATTACTGTTTGGCCTGTAAATCTGCTGTCTGCCTTTGAGAAAAGCCATTTCATGGGGAAATTGGAAAATATGTTTATAAATATATTTTTATTAAAATAGTAGCTGCAAAATATGTTGGCGCAATATAAATAAATGTTACTAATAATAATAAGTAGTAGCTCCGTGCACTCAAAGGTTCCCCCTAGAACTTTCAGCACAGTAAAGCAAGTGGTATGTACTGGGTTCTTTAACACATTGTATCCCCTGACACCCCTGTTTCTAAGCTAAGAGGGAATTATAGCAGGGTGACACCCCAATGTTTCTATATATCTGTAACCTTGTTATGAGCTAAGGGGGCCCAGTCTGAAGGTCAGTTAGTGGGAGATTTGGGGTGAGTGCTTATTTGTACCCTGGGTACCCCTGGAACTATAGCAGGGTGACACCCCAATGTTTCTATATATCTGTAACCTTGTTATGAGCTAAGGGGGCCCAGTCTGAAGGTCAGTTAGGGGGAGATTTGGGGTGAGTGTTTATTTGTGCCCTGGGTATCCCTGGAACTATAGCAGGGTGACACCCCAATGTTTCTATATATCTGTAACCTTGTTATGCGCTAAGGGGGCCCAGACTGAAGGTCAGTTAGGGGGAGATTTGGGGTGAGTGCTTATTTGTACCCTGGGTACCCCTGGAACTATAGCAGGGTGACACCCCAATGTTTCTATATATCTGTAACCTTGTTATGAGCTAAGGGGGCCCAGTCTGAAGGTCAGTTAGGGGGAGATTTGGGATGAGTGTTTATTTGTACCCTGGGTACCCCTGGAACTATAGCAGGGTGACTGTTACCCCAATGTTTCTATATATCTGTAACCTTGTTATGAGCTAAGGGGGCCCAGTCTGAAGGTCAGTTAGGGGGAGATTTGGGGTTAGTGTTTATTTGTGCCCTGGGTACCCCTGGAACTATAGAACAAGTCTTGGTGGATCCTGGGCAATTATGGTCCCTTGCCCATGAAAATCCTAGATTCTTTACTTAATTAATACTATTATTTGACCCCAGTGGTCAGCTTGACTGCAACTCACTCCAAAACAGTGAAGCCAGTGAGCCTGTGCCTCTCACCCTACTTGGAACAGAGTAGGTGCTCGTTTTCACTCTAAATCGCTCCCATATCAATGCTTAGGGATCCACTAAATACATTTTTGTCAGCAACTTCGAGCCAGATTTGTTATTCCCAGATGGCAACAAAATAGCATTAAGTATTGCTTCATAATTGAAATTTCTTTATGGGCTTCCAAGTGGAAAAATGAAAATAAAGATAAAAACCCATTACAGCAGTAATGAAGAATATCACCTTAAATGTCCTTCAGACTGGATTTCCAGGAAATATCTCAAACAGAAGGAAAGGATTTAGCCCGTATCTCACACTTACTGACCTTCAGGCTTAGTCGCTAATTTGGGCCTCCAAAGAGATACTGAGACCTGAAATTAAACCTGTTTTTTTTTACGTCTACCATAAAATTGACTTTGCATGCTTCTTGTTATTTTGCCATAAAGTATTTGCCCAATCAGCATGACGTATAGGTAACGTTTAATTTGCATTCATATTTTAAAAAGTAGTTTTTTAGTGTCGGTATCACTTTAAGAAGATTCCACCCATTAGTATTGGCAGCCTGAGGTGCTGTAATTCTATAGAGAACCTCGATGCTGAATTAAGAGCTTCTCTGGGCTGAGAGAATTCTGTGAACCTAATTCAAACCATAGACACTAATTTATGTCCAACACAGATGATAGAGATACTTGGTCATTTATGAGCATTTGATGAAAGATTTACATGGTTCTTTGTTACCCTGAGACCCCGGGAGCACCAGTCCCACCTCCATATTTCTTGATTTCAGATCTTCTCCTGAAGTTGAAGTCACTCGCCCTCCTCATTTATTCCTGCTGATCGGCCTACAGGACAGTAACATGTTCCTCTGAGCAGATCCCAAACATCTGGTTCTACCAATGTGGCCTCTCAGTGCTGATAAATTATTCTGTGCTCTGCCCTTCCACCTCTGTAACTAAAACCCACATTATCATCACAACAACAATGTTTGTACTTGTGCATGAAATCAACATGTGATATTTGTAAACTAAAATGATTTGCTTACATTTTTAAAAAAAAAGTATATTCCCTTTCATCTTGCAGGAGTACATTTAGCTCTACACCCCTGCTTTATGGCAGCTAAGATTCTAGCTATCTGTATAACAGAACATTCTGTCCCAGTGGCTGCACAGATCCTATCTGATCCCCATTGTAAGCAGCAGTCCTGTCCTGCTTTATGGCAGCTGAGATTCTAGCTATCTGTATAACAGAGCATTCTGTCCCAGTGGCTGCACAGATCCTATCTGATCCCCATTGTAAGCAGCAGTCCTGCCCTGCTTTATGGCAGCTGAGATTCTAGCTATCTGTATAACAGAGCATTCTGTCCCAGTGGCTGCACAGATCCTATCTGATCCCCATTGTAAGCAGCAGTCCTGCCCTGCTTTATGGCAGCTAAGATTCTAGCTATCTGTATAACAGAACATTCTGTCCCAGTGGCTGCACAGATCCTATCTGATCCCCATTGTAAGCAGCAGTCCTGCCCTGCTTTATGGCAGCTGAGATTCTAGCTATCTGTATAACAGAGCATTCTGTCCCAGTGGCTGCACAGATCCTATCTGATCCCCATTGTAAGCAGCAGTCCTGCCCTGCTTTATGGCAGCTAAGATTCTAGCTATCTGTATAACAGAACATTCTGTCCCAGTGGCTGCACAGATCCTATCTGATCCCCATTGTAAGCAGCAGTCCTGTCCTGCTTTATGGCAGCTGAGATTCTAGCTTTCTGTATAACAGAACATTCTGTCCCAGTGGCTTTACAGATCCTATCTGATCCCCATTGTAAGCAGCAGTCCTGTCCTGCTTTATGGCAGCTGAGATTCTAGCTATCTGTATAACAGAACATTCTGTCCCAGTGGCTTTACAGATCCTATCTGATCCCCATTGTAAGCAACAGTCCTGTCCTGCTTTATGGCAGCTGAGATTCTAGCTATCTGTATAACAGAACATTCTGTCCCAGTGGCTGCACAGATCCTATCTGATCCCCATTGTAAGCAGCAGTCCTGCCCTGCTTTATGGCAGCTGAGATTCTAGCTATCTGTATAACAGAACATTCTGTCCCAGTGGCTGCACAGATCCTATCTGATCCCCATTGTAAGCAACAGTCCTGTCCTGCTTTATGGCAGCTGAGATTCTAGCTATTTGTATAAACAAACCAAACATTTTTATGAGTAATGTAGTTAAAAATTAAATCTTTATTATCCTTTTTTAAATGAACGATACCCTAAAATCTTTTTTTTTTTTTGCAAGAAGACAAAAATTAGGCTAAAATTAACTAGAATTTGTGCTTCCATCTCCCGTTTCCAGGGAATATTTCTGCATTATCGGGGTGGGTGGCTTTGGAAAAGTCAAAATATATTTTCTTAAATAACTTAGCAATAAAAATAAGGCTTCCCTGGAGATTTCCGACAAAAAGCCGTGCCCATTCACTAGCCAGAACAGGAGAGGCTTTTAAAAGCATCGCATCTGATGACTGATCCACGTCCTTCTGTTTGCAAAGTATTTTCTCTTATTCATCTCAATTCATCTGCAAAATATTCACACAAATCTGTCACTGCAATCATTTCCCATTCACATTCAGGGCGTCGCTGGGCTCAATGGCTGGCGCTTCTGTCAAGAGAGACGTTTTCCGGTGAAGTTCTGACCTCTGGGCTTTGAATACAGAAGGCTCTGATTGGTTAATCCTTAGTTGTATTTATTTTAAATAATATTTCAACATTTCCGACGCCTTTGGGTGTGACGTTCTATGGTGCATATCACTCATTTAAGAAAGGTTGTCTATACCCCCTGTCTCAGTAACCATCCCCTCATCCAACAGAAGAGGTCAACAACTTTTTTATGTGCAAAAAACATCGAGCTCTGACTTGCAATGGGCCTGTATGTCCTGGGCCCCTGATTGTGGTGTTAATTCTTTTCCTTATATTATTTAATGAAGGAAAGCAACACAACTTTTCAGGCTGTGGGAGTTCCATTACCTGTTTACAAGCAATCAGCTCATACCTGTATTTAATCACAGAACCCCTCAGTGACTTCTAGGACTTTTGGGAACGTTCGCATTTTGATTTCGCGTTCGATTCGAATACAAGTCGTTCGACCATTCGACCATTCGAATTCCTTCGACTGCTAAAATCGAACGATTTCCATTCGTTCGAACGATTGTAAGCATTCGATTCAATGAAAAGCATTCGATCGAATGGCTTCGATCGTTCGATTCGAATGAAAATCCTTCGATCGAATGATTAAAATCGAACGATTTTAGCGGGTGTTCGAAGTTCGCAAACTGTCCGCGAACGTTCGCATTTTTTGCCGGTGTTCGCGAACGGCGTTCGCGAACACAAAATCGGCAGTTCGCTACTTCCCTAGTGACTTCTAATATCCTTATCATTTACAGTAGGGGGTACATTATCCCTTATAATACATGAGTGATACTCAGAGTTCCCTGTATAACTCAGCCTGCAGCCTTGTGCCTTTATATGATCACAGAACAACCCCTCAGTGACTTCTAATATCCTTATCATTTACAGTAGGGGTTACATTATCCCTTATAATACATGAGTGATACTCAGAGTTCCCTGTATAACTCAGCCTGCAGCCTTGTGCCTTTATACGGTGACAGAACAACCCCTCAGTGACTTCTAATATCCTTATCATTTACAGTAGGGGGTACATTATCCCTTATAATACATGAGTGATACTCAGAGTTCCCTGTATAACTCAGCCTGCAGCCTTGTGCCTTTATATGATCACAGAACAACCCCTCAGTGACTTCTAATATCCTTATCATTTACAGTAGGGGGTACATTATCCCTTATAATACATGAGTGATACTCAGAGTTCCCTGTATAACTCAGCCTGCAGCCTTGTGCCTTTATACGGTGACAGAACAACCCCTCAGTGACTTCTAATATCCTTATCATTTACAGTAGGGGGTACATTATCCCTTATAATACATGAGTGATACTCAGAGTTCCCTGTATAACTCAGCCTGCAGCCTTGTGCCTTTATACGGTGACAGAACAACCCCTCAGTGACTTCTAATATCCTTATCATTTACAGTAGGGGGTACATTATCCCTTATAATACATGAGTGATACTCAGAGTTCCCTGTATAACCCAGCCTGCAGCCTTGTGCCTTTATACGGTGACAGAACAACCCCTCAGTGACTTCTAATATCCTTATCATTTACAGTAGGGGGTACATTATCCCGTATAATACATGAGTGATACTCAGAGTTCCCTGTATAACTCAGCCGGCAGCCTTATACCTATATATGGTCACAGAACAACTCCTCAGTGACTTCTAATATCCTTATCATTTACAGTAGGGGGTACATTATACCTTATAATACATGAGTGATACTCAGAGTTCCCTGTATAACCCAGCCTGCAGCCTTGTGCCTTTATACGGTGACAGAACAACCCCTCAGTGACTTCTAATATCCTTATCATTTACAGTAGGGGGTACATTATCCCTTATAAAACATGAGTGATACTCAGAGTTCCCTGTATAACTCAGCCTGCAGCCTTGTGCCTTTATATGGTCACAGAACAACTCCTCAGTGACTTCTAATATCCTTATCATTTACAGTAGGGGGTACATTATCCCTTATAATACATGAGTGATACTCAGAGTTCCCTGTATAACCCAGCCTGCAGCCTTGTGCCTTTATACGGTGACAGAACAACCCCTCAGTGACTTCTAATATCCTTATCATTTACAGTAGGGGGTACATTTTCCCTTATAATACATGAGTGATACTCAGAGTTCCCTGTATAACTCAGCCTGCAGCCTTGTGTCTTTATATGGTCACAGAACAACCCCTCAGTGACTTCTAATATCCTTATCATTTACAGTAGGGGGTACATTATCCCTTATAAAACATGAGTGATACTCAGAGTTCCCTGTATAACTCAGCCTGCAGCCTTGTGCCTTTATATGGTCACAGAACAACCCCTCAGTGACTTCTAATATCCTTATCATTTACAGTAGGGGGTACATTATCCCTTATAATACATGAGTGATACTCAGAGTTCCCTGTATAACTCAGCCTGCAGCCTTGTGCCTTTATATGGTCACAGGACAACCCCTCAGTGACTTCTAATATCCTTATCATTTACAGTAGGGGGTACATTATCCCTTATAATACATGAGTGATACTCAGAGTTCCCTGTATAACCCAGCCTGCAGCCTTGTGCCTTTATACGGTGACAGAACAACCCCTCAGTGACTTCTAATATCCTTATCATTTACAGTAGGGGGTACATTATCCCTTATAATACATGAGTGATACTCAGAGTTCCCTGTATAACTCAGCCTGCAGCCTTGTGTCTTTATATGGTCACAGAACAACCCCTCAGTGACTTCTTATATCCTTATCATTTACAGTAGGGGGTACATTATCCCTTATAATACATGAGTGATACTCAGAGTTCCCTGTATAACTCAGCCTGCAGCCTTGTGTCTTTATATGGTCACAGAACAACCCCTCAGTGACTTCTAATATCCTTATCATTTACAGTAGGGGGTACATTATCCCTTATAATACATGAGTGATACTCAGAGTTCCCTGTATAACTCAGCCTGCAGCCTTGTGCCTTTATATGGTCACAGAACAACCCCTCAGTGACTTCTAATATCCTTATCATTTACAGTAGGGGGTACATTATCCCTTATAATACACGAGTGATACTCAGAGTTCCCTGTATAACTCAGCCTGCAGCCTTGTGTCTTTATATGGTCACAGAACAACCCCTCAGTGACTTCTAATATCCTTATCATTTACAGTAGGGGGTACACTATCCCTTATAATACATGAGTGATACTCAGAGTTCCCTGTATAACTCAGCCTGCAGCCTTGTGCCTTTATATGGTCACAGAACAACCCCTCAGTGACTTCTAATATCCTTATCATTTACAGTAGGGGGTACATTATCCCTTATAATACATGAGTGATACTCAGAGTTCCCTGTATAACTCAGCCTGCAGCCTTGTGCCTTTATATGGTCACAGAACAACCCCTCAGTGACTTCTAATATCCTTATCATTTACAGTAGGGGGTACATTATCCCTTATAATACATGAGTGATACTCAGAGTTCCCTGTATAACTCAGCCTGCAGCCTTGTGCCTTTATATGGTCACAGAACAACCCCTCAGTGACTTCTAATATCCTTATCATTTACAGTAGGGGGTACATTATCCCTTATAATACATGAGTGATACTCAGAGTTCCCTGTATAACTCAGCCTGCAGCCTTGTGCCTTTATATGGTCACAGAACAACCTCTCAGTGACTTCTAATATCCTTATCATTTACAGTAGGGGGTACATTATCCCTTATAATACATGAGTGATACTAAGAGTTCCCTGTATAACTCAGCCTGCAGCCTTGTGTCTTTATATGGTCACAGAACAACCCCTCAGTGACTTCTTATATCCTTATCATCACAGAACCCCTTCAAAATTCAAACCTGGCAAACTCCCCTCCCAATTGTTAACAAGTTTGGCCCTGTACTGGAATTAACCCTCATTGGGATTACCTGACCAATAGAAACGCTAAACTATTTCACATACCTACAGCAGTATGAGACATATAAGTGGATATTTAATTTTACAACCTCCCCAAGTAATCTGCTAAATATGGCATATAGGCAAATGCCAAATTTTAAAGCTACGGTGCTTCCCCAGTCTCCTGTAAAGCTCAGGATGTTGGATTTCTGTGTAGAATAGCCTTTAGCAATATATATATATATATATATATATATATATATATATATATATATATATATACAAAAGCTGACTTCCTTCACTATAAATTCCGCATGTCCTGCCTTGGCACTGCCCTATCCCAGGCTAAACAACAGCATTACAATACACTCCTAAATAACAACAAATCCAACCCATGACGCCTGTTTTCAATATTCAACTCGCTACTTCATCCCTCTACAATGATTCGCTAATACCTGAACATACCCCCCATGACTTTGCTGACTTCTTTGAAAGCAAACTTGACTCTATCCACAAACAATTTTCCCACCCTTCAGATACTAATATTCTCATTACCCCTAAAGCTTCTATTTCCATTTTCAACTCTTTTGATCGTATATCTGAGCCGTAAGTCTCTAAACTTCTCCTGTCCTCTCCATCAACAACTTGCTCACTTGATCCTATCCCATCACCTCTATTAAAACAGTCAGTGGCATAACTAGATGTTACTGGGCCCCACAGCAAATTATTTTTAGGGCCCCCAACACATTCAGTGTTTCTCCTGTTTTACTAACATATGTTGATATTGCTCTTCGTTTGGGCCTCATGAGGCCCCTATACCTCCTGGGCCCCCCTGCAGCCGCAGGGTCTGCTTCCTCTGTAGTTACGCCCCTGAAAACAGTGTGCTCCTGTCCTCACTCCAGTACTTACTCGTATATTCAATTCCTCAATGGCTTCTGCTACTTTCCCCTTGTTATTTAAACAGGCCTGTATCAAGCCCATCCTGAAAAAGGCTACACTGGACCCATCCTGTTTGTCTAACTACCGTCCTGTCTCTCTCTTACCGCTCGCCTCTAAACTGCTGGAATATCTCGTCTTCTCCCTTATTACTAACTTTCTCTGCACCAATAATCTGCTTGACCCTATACAGTCTGGCTTTCGACCTGCTCACTCCACTGAGACTGATTTATGTAGAGTTGCAAATGATCTCTAGACTGCTAAGGCCAAATGGCATTACTCTATTCTCATTCTCCTGCTTATGATACTGTTAACCATTCTGTTCTTATGCAAGTTCTCCATCCAATTGGAATCCATGAACTGCATCCTGGTTCTCCTCCTACCTTTCTGACCGCTCCTTTTCTGTTACTTTTGCAAACAAATCCTCTCCTCCTGTTCATCTTAATGTGGGGGTGCCTCAGAGTTCTGTACTTGGTCCTCTTATGTTCTCATTGTACATTCTCTCTCTAGGAGACCAAATATCTTCATTTGGCCTTAAATATCACTTGTAGGCCAATGACATTCAGATATACTTAGACACTCCCTCACTAACCTCTGACGTTCAAACCCAGATAGCAGACTGCCTAGTAGTTATCTCTTCCTGGATGAACCAATGTCACCTTAAGCTCAACCAAGACTGAGCTCATGGTCTTTCCACCCAAACCAAGCCCTTCTCTTCCTTTCACCATTACTACTGATGGCATGACTATTAACCCGGTTAACTCAGCACGCTGCTTAGGGGTCATCTTTGACCAGTCCCTCTCCTATTCTAATCATATAAATAATACTGCCAAAACCTGTCTTTTCTTCCTTCGCAATATAGCCAAATTCGCACATTTCTTTTACAAACAACAGCCAAAACACTAATCAGTGCCCTTATTTTAGACTATTGCCATCTCCTCTTAACTGGTCTTCCTGACTCCCATCTCTCTCCCCTCCAATCAATCTAAAACTCTGCTACCAGGATCCTTCTGCTTTCTACTAAAAGAGAACCTGCTCAACCCCAACTAAAATCCTTAGCGTGGCTGCCTGTTAAGCAAAGGATAACATATAAAATCCTTCTACTAACATACAAAGCCCTTCACTCCTCTGCTCCTCACTCCATTTCTTCTCTTGTCTCACTATACGTTCCTGGTCGTCTTCTCCGCTCCTCTCAGAGTCACCTTCTCTTCACACCATCCACATCCACTGCCACCTCTCGTCTCAAACCCTTCTATCTTGCTGCTCCTTATCTCTGGAATTCCATCCCTGAATTCCTCCGTAAGGAATCCTCTCTTAATCTCTTCAAGAAAAAACGAAGAGCCTACATTTTGGACCGCTAGAACATTAGCCTAGTTCTGTCCCTACTGACTATGTCTTACCTTGTGCACTTTTTCATCTCCAATTTGTACCTGTATGTTAGCCTCCCATCTACTTAGACTGTAAGCTCTACGGGGCAGGGACCTCCTTCCCACTATGTCTCTTACCACATATCACTTAAGCTCTTTGTCAAATGATTCTGTATATATTTAATATGTGATTTGTCTCCCTCATGTATACTTTTATATATATATTGTACTTTTATGAACTGTACAGCACTGCGGCTTCTTAACAGCGCTTTACAAATAAAGTTATACATACATACATATATACATATATAAGTCACTGCTTGATCATCAGTTCTTGCATACCGGGGGTGTTGGCACCTGGAGAGTGGGAATAAGTGGGGGGTCTACATATGTTTAAATTTATATTTGATTCCCAAATAGCTTTCCATTGGCTCTCCATTGTTACAGGATTAACAGGGTGGCGCTGGAATGTATCTTTTGACAATTTAGTGGAAAACACCATCCGAGGAAGAGGAGGGCTGAGAGGGATACGGCCCGGGGGTTTAATGAGGAATGCCATGTAACATACTTTCTCTGAATAATCTCAGGGTGTTTGTAGTTATTTCATTAATGTTTCCTGTTCCCTTGTTATTCTTTCTCTTACAAATACCGTATGCCTAATTGGCCATCATCGGAGCTGTGCAGAGCTGCGGTTATACATGCTTCCCATTCTTTCAGTGCAGTGGAATGTTCTCTGCTCCATGCACTCAACATGTCTATTATGTAGATAAAGGGATGGACACCTCTCCTTTAAAAACAGTAAAGTTATTTAACCCTTTCTGCCTTCTGGAATTTTGGCTTCTGCGAAACAGGGTGGTGGGACGAGACACAGTGGTTCAGTGGGTCACATTGGGGTCCTGGGTTCTCTCCACTTTGGTGGTGGTTTCCTCCAGTTTCTTTGAACACTCCAAAGAAATATATATATATATATATATACAGCAAGGTTAATTGGCTCATGATAAAATTGGCCATAGTGTGATAATGATAGGAGCGTTAGATTATAAGACCCTCTGGGGAGTGATAAAGTGCAATAACCGGCGGCAACCAATCAGAGATTGTTCTGCCTGCAGTAGACCAATAAAAACTAGTAGCTGACTGGTTGCACTGGGTCAAATTATCTATTTGATAATTACCAGTGAAAGGAATCGAACTCTTGGGGGCAGATTTATCAAGGGTCGAAGGGAAAATTTAAATTTGACTAGGGAATAGTTAAAATTAGATTCAAGTTTATCATGTCCTGTCCCTTTAAAAATTTCAATTTGACTTTTCGCCACCTTAAATCTGCCGAATTGCTGTTTTATCCTATGGGGGGGGGCGTCCTGGAATCAATTTGGAGTTGTTTGGAAACAGCCTGAAAATCAAGTTTTTTTTTTGGTGAAAAAATTTGAATCTAATTATTCGAGTTTGCGGGTTTATCCCATTCACCCGAATTTGAAAAATTTCATTGGTTCATGGGAGTTTTTGGGAGTTTTTACAAACTGCCATGAACTCGAAAATTCGACCCTTGTTAAATCTGCCCCTTGATGTTCCTTGTGTAAATGATCAAATGATGAACCTTGTGGGTGGGGAATCTATGGAGACAGTCCTGGAGGTGAGGCTCAAGTCAAGGATGGCAGCCAATCACAGGGATAGTATCTCAGTATGTAATTATTATTATTCTCTCATAGATGTGACTTATACAATAGTGTAGTCATGCCGTGTGGACAAGAGGAATAAGGGGAACCCCTAGTGCACTTACTCGTAAGCCACATTCAAATGTAAACAGAGTTGGGGAGCAATGCAAGCATGAGAAATGTCCTAAGGTGTGCCAAATAAGAACTGTGATTTGGTAGCCCCTATGTGGACTAGCAGCCTACAGGAGGTTCTGTTTGGCAGTACCCCTGGTTTTTAGGCGACCAAAACTTGCCTCTAAGCCTGGAATTCAACAATAAGCTACTGGGAGCAACATCCAAGGGGTTGGTGAGAAACATGTTGCTCCTGAGCCACTGGTTTGGGATCACTGCCTAGTGGAACTCAAGGTCCATCCTCACTGGCCTCCACTTTATGGTGAGTGGTTGTTAGTACAGAGGAGCCTGAGTCCTTAGTCTCAGAAGTGCCCTTGGGTTAGTAGAGCAGACCCTGTGAATGAGGAGTTAGTGAGTAGGATATTTGCTATTTTGCGAAAGCAAACCCTAGGATTGTAACACCTGTGTAGGAGATATAGTGTGGGGTTATTATTCCATGAGGACTCGGGCTTGAGGGGCCTCAAGTGGATAAGTCCAGAGAACACTTGCGCTGGATCAATGTAGATGACCTTCATTATGTGTCCTGCTGTAAACAAATTGTTTAATCAGTATCTAATGCGTTTGAGAACGTGCTATATCATCTTACCACTGTAGCCATTGGGCCCGGGGGCACATGCCCCAGACCTTCAGCAAGGGGAGTCAGACATTAGAGAAACTTCAAAAGAGGCTGGCACAAGCCTGGACCCACGAAGTAGTAAAGCCGGAGTCAAGTTGTAAAAATTTTTTAAAAAGTTTACATTTTATTTTCCATGAGCCGCTAATGATCTACTGAAGCCCTTTCTGTGGACTAAGTAAAGGTCCTTCCTCAGGAAGATTTAGTTGAGTAACCCAGTTCTTGTTACTGTTTTAAAGAACCATTGGTGACGTGTGTGATTCAGCTTGAAGACCCCAATACCTCAAATACTAGAGCAAGGGCCCGGCCCAGTATTGCCTTGAAGATGTACAGTATGATGGGGCATGAGAATAAATTTTGACTTGAGCCCTTCTTCTATTCCACCAATCACAAATGTGCACTGAGTATTTACTCAAATTCATTTTGTTATTCAAAAAAAGTAATTAGAAGGACATGGGTAGAAGCGGCTCTTTAATAATAGAATTATCAGCAGACGGATAAATACATGATTCCCACTTGTAAGTACAGGAATAGGATCTATTATCTGGAAACATGTTATCCAGAAAGCTTTGAATTATGGGAAGGCCATCTCGCATAGACTTCATTTTAATCAAATAATTAAAAAAAAAATTCTGTAATAATAAAACAGTACAGGTATGGGATGCGTTATCTGGAAACCCGTAATCCAGAAAGCTCAGAATGATGGAAAGGTCGTCTCCCATAGACTCCATTTTATCCAAATAATCAATATTTTAAAAAAGGATTTCCCTTTTCTGTGTAATAATAAAACAGTAGCTTGTACTTGATCCCAACTAAGATATAATTAATCCTTATTGGAGGCAAAACCAGCCTATTGGGTTTATTTAATGTTTTCATGATTTTCTAGTAGACATAAGGTATGAAGATCCAAATTATGAAAAGATCCATTACCCAGACAAACCCAGGTCCCAAGCATTCTGTATAACAGGTCCCATATATGTAATAATTTTTCTATTCAGGTCCTCTTATTCGAATCCATGCATGGTTGCTAGGGTAACTTGGACCCAGATAGGGTGGGGTAACCAGATGGCTGAAATTTCAATATGAAGAGCTGCTGAATAAAAAGCAGACTTGAGATATGGAGGTCCATGTTACCGAAAGAACCCTTATCCGGAAAACCCCAGGTCCTGTGCATTCTGGATAACAGGTCCCATACCTGTACAAGAAATGTTCCCCTTTATACTGTACTGTTTAGGGAAACAATATGGCAGCTGCGGCTCTATGTATACAGCGCTCAGAGCCATAATCCTACACTAAACATTAAGAAGAGCTAAAAGTGCAAGATAAACACTGCAAATCTCAGTGAACAGCAGCAAACCTGCATGAAATTATTCTAACCACAAGAGGAAGATAAGGGGCAGCCTGGGGGAAAAGACGTAATTGGGAATGGAAGCAATTTTCCCGAATCAAAGTTTACAGGTAATTAAAGTCTATAATTTCGGATGGACATGACCCAGTTCCACGCCGGCTAATTAATACCTTAAGATGTTATTCAACATGCCCAGAGCTGTCAACCCATCCCCCTATTTTTTTGGTTAACCAATTTTGACCCTCTACCCCCAGTCTCCCTTTATCCTACTGCGTTCTCCCCAATTTTAAGCATCCCCCCAATTCTTCCTGAAGGTTCTCTTTAAAATCCAATATGTGCATGTGCAGGAAGTATTCTGGATGTCTTTTTGGGAAAGTGCCCATGCATGGGTAGAGATCGTTGGCTTCAGGGAAGAGATTTGCATGTGTGTATGACATCACTTCTGGGGCCATGATGTCACTTTCGGGTCCCAATGAAAGTTGACAGCTCTTCGTGCCTTTTAGTGCCCCATGTATCATCGTTTCGCCGGGCGCATGTAGGTAAAACATCAGGGGTGGGAAAATGAATTTCACATGGACGTCCCAAAGTGAATATAAATCCTTAGAGGTGGATACCATGGTGTGTGGCCGCTGTTACTTGGTGTTATGAGTTATGGCAGGAGCTGGGTTGTCTCTTAGATCAGAAGCTGCTTTTAATTGACATGATTCCCAATGAATGACCCGAGCACCCTGGGAGAATAAGATTCAGCCTCTTGTGAGAAGAAGTTCAATCACAAGGTCTAATGAGACTAAGATCTTTAGATAAATGCAAATTAAAGGGTAAGCTATCCTTTAAAGGGTTTGTTCACCTCTGGATAAACTGGCAGTTAGGCAGGTTATATATAGACTCTAAGGGTCAGGCCACGCTGGGCGTTTTGGGGAGATTTGGTCACCTGGCGACTAATCTGCCTAGTTTTTTCGCGACCAATCTCCCCAAACGCCTTCCCTCACTCGGCGCCGGCTAAAATGCCTCACGAGGAAACTTTCGACAACTTTGGAAAACTAATGGCCGCGTGTGATTAGCGCCGGCGTTTTTTCATTTTAGCCGGCGCAGAGTGAGGGAAGGCGTTTGGGGAGATTGGTGGCCGCAAAAACGAAGCAATTAGTCGCCAGGTGACCAAATCGCCCCAAAACGCCCAGTGTAGCCTGACCCTATAGGTTGAACTTGATGGACGGGTGTCTTTTTTCAACCTAACTTACTTACTACAGTGTTACATAGTTACATAGTTAAATTGGGTTGAAAAAAGACAAAGTCCATCACGTTCAACCCCTCCAAATGAAAACCCAGCCCCATACACACACCCCTCCCTACTGTCACATAAATGATATATCCCCATATCTATACTAACTATAGAGTTTAGTATCACAATAGCCTTTGTATTATGTCTGTCCAAGAAATCATCCAAGTCCCTCTTATAGTCATTAACTGAATCATCACCCGGCAGTGCATTCCCCAACCTCACTGTCCTCACTGTGATGAACCCCCTACTCTGTTCCTTTAAATGAAACTTCTTTTCCTCTAGTCTGAAGGGGAGGCCTCTGGTACGTGATTCTCTTTATGGGTAAAAAGGTCCCCTGCTATTTGTCTATAATGTCCTCTAATGTACTTGTAAAGTCTAATCATGTCCCCTCACAAGCACCTTTTTTCCAGAGAAAACAACCCCAACCTTGTCAGTCTCCCCTCATAATTTAACTCTTCCCTCCCTCTAACCAGTTTAGTTGCACTTAGTCTCTGCACTCTCTCCAGCTCATTTATATCCCTCTTAAATTCAAATTCAAATTCAAATTTATTTGTCACATACACAACATACAAAGTACGACATGTAGTGAAATGCTTGTTGCTGTGCAAAGCAAAGTAAAGTCCGACCATAAAATAAGAATTAAGAATTACAGTAGAAAGAAAAAGAAAGAGTTACATAGTAGATAAATATTAATGTGTTATTAAAGTGCATGTGCATTGATGTGATATATGAGATATATATATATAAGAGAGAGTCCAGTCCTATAGTTTTACACTTGGTTCAGGGACCGAATAGCTTGAGGGAAGAAGCTCCTCCTCATTCTCTCTGTGTTAGCCTTAAGGGAGCGGAAGTGCTTTCCTGTCCTCATCAGTGAGAAGAGTCCATTATTAGGATGGGAGAGGTCTTTCATGATCTTCTTGGCTTTTGTCTTGCACTGCCTAGTGTAGATAGACCGCAGGTCAGGAAGCTCAGAGCGAATGATGCGTTCAGCCGAGCGCACCACTCTTTGAAGAGCTAGTCTGTCCTGCTTAGTGCTGTTCCCATACCAGGTACAGATATTACCCGTCAGGATACTCTCGATGGTGCATGTATAAAAATTCTTAAGCACCCCCAGAGGCAGATGGAAATCTTTTAGTCTTCTGAGGAAGAAGAGTCGTTGTCGGCCTTTCTTCGCCAGGGTGTCGATGTGACAGGACCATGACAGGTCTTGTGTGATGTGAACACCCAGATACCGGAAACTGCTAACTCTCTCCACTGGCACTCCACAGATGTATAAGGGCTCGTAATTCCTCACCTGTTTTGTGCTAAAGTCCACAATCATCTCCTTAGTCTTGCTGACGTTTAGGAGAAGGTTGTTCTCCTGACACCAGTTCTCCAGGTTCCTTATCTCCTCCAGGTAGGTCTTCTCTGAGTTGTCGGAGATCAGGCCCACCACCACAGTGTCATCAGAAAACTTGACAATGGAGGAGGTGTCTGATGTCGATACACAGTCGTAAGTATACAGTGAGTATAGAAGAGGGCTTAAAACACAGCCCTGAGGTGCTCCAGTACTGAGCGAGATGGAGGGAGAAACGTGTTCCCCCACCCTCACTGATTGTGGTCTGTCTGTGAGAAAGTTGAGGATCCACTGACACAGCGATGAGCTGAGTCCTAGATCCATCAACTTGTTGTAGAGGTTAGAGGGAATTATTGTGTTGAATGCTGAACTATAATCTATGAACAGCATCCTAACATAATTCCCTCTACCAGAGTCTAGGTGACTCAGGGAAGTGTGTAGCAGGTGTGATATGGCATCACATGTTGACCGATTTGTACGGTATGCAAACTGTAAAGGGTCGATGGTGGCAGGAAGTGTGGAAGTGATGAAGTCTCTGACTAGTCGCTCAAAACACTTCATCACTACTGAAGTCAGTGCTACTGGACGGTAATCATTGAGACAAGCTGGCTGTTGTTTCTTCGGAACAGGAACAATAATAGACTGTTTGAAGCATGCGGGAACCACTGCTTGGGCAAGGGAGAGGTTGAAAATCTTCGTGAACACCGGTGCCAGCTGGTCAGCACAGGCTCTCAGGACTTGACCTGGGATTGCGTCTGGTCCTGCTGCTTTCCTGGTGTTTACCCTCCTGAAAGCATTCCTCACAGCATGCTCTGTGATGATAAAAGCTTTGTCTTCACTGGTGCACTCCGTACGCATGCAACTGTTTGTTGTGTTTTTTGCTGCGGCGTCGAATCGAGCATAAAATGTGTTTAGTTCGTCAGCCAGTGAAGCATCAGCATTCATCATCAGAGAGGCTGATTGTTTATAGTCAGTTATTTTCTGCATTCCCTTCCATAGGCTCCTAGAGTCACACTGTTGTAGCTGTGACCTTAGTTTTTTTTTGCCTTTTTAACTGCGCAGCGCACATGGTAAGACGCAGTTTTGTATTGGTCCATGTTACCAGAAATGAGTCCTGCTTTGTAGGCGACGGTGCGCGATCTCAGAACATCGCGGATGTTTTTATCCACCCACGGCTTCTGATTCGGAAATGTCCGGATGGTAGTTCTTTCTACTGTATGTGACTGTTGGACTGGGATGCCAGGAGGCCACCAGAAAACCTTAGGCTGAGGACTCACTTTTCAAACTATTATACCTCCTCTCCTCACTCAACCTCTTTATTCTCCAAGTTTCTCTTCTCTACATACTATATATACTCTATTCTTCCATTATTAAGCCTATTTGTTACCCTAAAGAAATAGGGAATGACCATGAAATAGGCTAAATGGTAGAAACAAGAGGCCCACTGACACCTGGGCCCACCGGGAGTTTTCCTGGTATTCCAGTGGGCCAGGTCTACACTGTCTTACTATGTACATTTTCATATGATGTAGAACAGGGGTCCCCAGCCTGTTTAACTCATTAGCCCCAATTGATTGTATAAAGAGTTGGGGAGCAACACAGGCAAAAAAACAATTCCTGGGGTGACAAAGGTTGTAATTTACTATTTGTTAGCCCCTATTTGGACTGGCATTCTAAAGGAGGCTCAGTTTGGCAGTACACCAGTTTTTCATTTACCCAAAACTTGCCTCCAAGCCTGGAATTCAAAAATAACCAGCTTTGAGGCCACTGGGAGCAACATCCAAGGGGTTGGTGAGTAACATTTTACTCCTGAGCCACTGGTTGGGGATCGCTGATGTAGAGAGTGGTATTCTGAGACAATTTGCAATTGGTTTTCATTTTTTATTATTTGTTTTTGAGTTATTTAGCTTTTTATTCAGCAGCTCTTCAAATTGCAATTTCAGCCATCTGGTTACTCTGCCCTATCTGGGTCCACGTTACCCTAGCAACCATGCATGGATTTGAATAAGAGGACCTGAATAGAAAAATGATTATATATATGGGACCTGTTATCCAGAATGCTTGGGACCTGGGGTTGTCTGGATAATGGATCTTTTCATAATTTGGATCTTCATACCTTAAGTCTACTAGAAAATCATATAAACATTAAATAAACCCAATAGGCTGGTTTTGCCTCCAATAAGGATTAATTATATTTTAGTTGGGATCAAGTACAAGCGACTGTTTTATTATTACACAGAAAAAGGAAATCATTTTAAAAAAAATTGGATTAATTAAATAAAATGTCTACGAGAGACTGCCATTCCGTAATTCGGCTAAAACAGAAATTTGACGTGTTTTCGATGGTGAATGGTTGAAGTCTAATTTTTAAACAGACATTACAGGATAAATTTCGAAATTCAAATTGAATTTGGACTATTCCTAGTCGAACTATACAAAAATTAGCTTGAAATTCAAATTATAAAATTCGAATTTTCATTTTCACCTTTGATAAACTGCCCCTAAATGTGTGTAGCCTTTTTTTTATGGGGGCCAGTGACCCCCATTTGAAAGCTGGAAAGAGTCAGAAGACACTAATATATAAATAAGTAATGAAGACCAGGTGAAAAGTTGCTTAGAATTGGTCATTTTATAAAATACTAAGGGGCACATTTACTTACCTCGAGTGAAGGATTCGAGTGAAAAAAACGTTGAATTTTTTTTTTTGGTTACATTGACCATCGAATAGGCTACTTCGATTTTCGACTACGACTTCAACTTCGAATCGAACGATTCAAACTAAAAATCGTTCGACCATTCGATAGTCGAAGTACTGTCTCTTTAAAAAATACTTCGACTACCTACTTCGCCACTTAAAACCTACCGAGCACCAATGTTAGCCAATGAGGACCTTCCCCATAAGCTTTCTAAGCAATTTCTGATCGAAGGAAAATCGTTCGATTGATGGATTAAAATCCTTCGAAATGTTCGATTCGAAGTATTTAAACATTCGATCGAGCGATTTTTCCTTCGATCGAAGTAAATGCGGTAAATCCTTCGACTTCGATATTCGAAGTCGAAGGATTTTAATTTGATGGTTACTTAACCCTCGATATTCGACCCTTAGTAAATGTGCCCCTAAACATTAACTTAAGGGGGAAAAACACTGCTCATTCGTTTGTTTTCTTCCCATGTCCCTCTTGTAACTTCTATAAAGAGCTCAATGGGGCAGATGAAATGACATCTCACCATCAGCATAAGCCGGGGCTCTTTACTGTACGGGCAGTCGTGTAAAGGAAATCCCAACAGAGAGGAGCTGATACCATTAATCCAGCACATGGGTTTCTAAATAAGCCTTTCAACAAGAACAGACATTTATAGTTATGATTATGTTAAGGGATATCAAATGTCAATGATGGGGGGAGGATATTTGATCTTTTGGGGTTAGAAGAATTCCTTTCAGTGAGAGAGGCTGTCGGCCTCCTGGTTGGGTTGTTTGTTTTACTCTGAATCAGCTTAGAGAAGGTTATATTAAGGGCTGAACTACAAATAGAATAAGTTCCAGTTAAGTCCGGCAGCTTGAATAGCTACCAATCCACAGAATTCTCATCTATATTAAATATAAACAGTAGAAATATATCTTTATGGAGATTTATGTCATCCCGAAACCAAGATATTCATCTTTACCCCCTCCAGGCAATGATACAGGATTCCTCTATAGGATTAGTCAAGGCCCGTGAACAAGAGGAATGCAGGGAAATGCGTTTGAGTGACAGTCCCAAAAGCAACAAGAAATGGCAGAACAAAGGAGAACTCTGCGCACGTTAAACCCATTCACTCCCAACAATCGGCGAACAATGGGGCGCCAAAATCCACACGGATGATTCCTACATTATAAGGGGGATTTCAAGACCTAAATCTGTTTTGGAAATAATAACCGGAGCGTTGTTTTGATTTGGGGGGATTCCAGCCCCGAGACATACTTTCATGCCACATTGTTGGATCTGTAGGCATCAGCCCGTGGCAGGTTTGGATTTACAGAAAGTGAGAAATAATTTGGTGGAACTGTTATTTGTACAGACTATTAAATCTGAACTGGAAACTGATGCTGGTATCATTTAGCGTCAGGCTTCAGTCGGCATCATTTCATTAGGAGCAAATGAAATGGCCTTATAGCAATAAAACCAGAGATAATCAGGAACCTTTTAGTTGCAGGGGGTAAAAATGCACATTTCTTGTACGAGAGCTGGGCACCAGGCCTACACCCCACATTCGGTTGAACCATATGTCAACCACCCACTACCATTGCTCCACTTGTTCTCCCCTTCTGCTGTCCACTTGCCTCCTTAACTTTTGCCCACCAACTGCCCCAACTGGTCATCTGCTGCCTTCCTCTAGTTCCAGCACTATGGAGCACATAGTTCTAATTCTAGGTCATCTGCTGCCTTCCTCTGGTTCCAGCCCTATGGAGCACATAGTTCTAATTCTAGGTCATCTGCTGCCTTCCTCTGGTTCCAGCCCTATGGAGCACATAGTTCTAATTCTAGGTCATCTGCTGCCTTCCTCTAGTTCCAGCCCTATGGAGCAGATAGTTCTAATTCTAGGTCATCTGCTGCCTTCCTCTGGTTCCTGCCCTATGGAGCACATAGTTCTAATTCTAGAATCTAGCACAGGGTGGCAGTGGTAACCATAAACTGGAATAGTTCACATCATTTTTTCTGAAGGGAGATTAAAGTGGACCATACATGTTGAAACCCGCTTATCTGTTGAGGTCTCCAAAGGATCTCAGCATGATTTGATCAATCACGCAATGGACTACATTGGGTTGATCCAATTGGGGGCCAATAATCATACCATTCAGCAGAGCCTTTGGAGACCCTTTGGCCAAGGACAGCATTGGTGAACCAATTTTTGGCCAGATATCTGTAGGCCAGTTAGTGGACCACATACAGTGGTCAAGACGCTGCCCACTAGTCCTGGTAGTACAGGTATGGGGCCTGTTATCCAGAATGCTCAGGACCTAGGGTTCTCTCTATAAATGATCCTTCCGTAATTAGGATCTTCATACCTTAAGTCTACTAAAAAAAACCTGTAAACATTAAACAAACCCAATAGGCTGGTTTTGCTTCCACTAAGGATTAATTATATCTTAGTTGGGAACAATGTTACCCATTATGTTATCCAGAATGGTCAGGAACTGGGGTTTTCCAGATAACTGATCTTTCCATAAGTTGGATCTTCATCCAACAATTTATACATTAAATAAACCCAATAGACTGGTTTTGCCTCCAATAAGGATGAATTATATCTACGTTTGGATCAAGTACAAGGTACTAGTTTACTTTTATTAAGAAAAAGAAAATAATTTTTAAGAATTTTGATTAATTGGATAAAATGAAGTCAGGAGAAACAGCCTTTCCCTAATTCGGAGCTTTCAGGATAACAGAATTCATACCTGAACCTAATTGGGAGCTTTTATCGGCCGGTGCATCGCTAGATTTCTACTTGGAAGGAGACAACAGGGCAAGTTAGGGTGAGAAAATGACGGGTCTAGCAGGAATGGAGTAGATGTTATGGAACGTATGGAAACTCAAGTGGAGGGATGTAAAGAGGAGTGGTGCCCTAAAGGTTGCACAAAACGGATGTTGTTAGAACACCGCTTTTCCTGCCACATCTTGAAATAATAGAACAAGTACAACAAGAACCTACACCTCCAGAAGCATATCTTTCCTATTTATCACTTATTCCTAAATGTTCTGCTCACAGCCAACACCCCTGTGATATTCATGGACGCTGACAGATGGGGCCAGAAGATCCTCGGTAGGCATGTAGCAACGATTATCCCCTATCAGAGCCAATCACTTTCTTTGTTGAGATTAACATTCTCTCCCAGCGCGTCCTGCTGGATATAACATACACATACATACAGTATATACATCTATTCTAACATATACCGTGTTCTTGTCGGCTTGGAAGATTAAATTATGAAACTATCAATTAATGGTTTCATTTTGTGTTACCTGCTGCTGAAACTTAGTTTAACCATAACTCCAACTTTCTGCCAAATTAATCCAAATTAAGTCCTGAGCTTTGACTCATAGAGAAGATGCATTAAGGGGCAGATTTATCAAGGGTCTAATTTCGAATTGAAAAATCTTAGAAATTCGAATTTAAAAAAACCAACCAAAATGTATTAAAAAAATCTAAGGGTTTTTTTTGGCCGAAAAGGTCCGCTTTCGATCAATTTGATAAATCTGCCCCTATTTGAACGAAAACAGACCTATTCAGACAAAAAAAAATGTTTTTAAATACATTTCGGTTGGTCTTTTTGAATTAGAATTTCGATGTTTTTTCAATTCTAAATTCGAAAGTGTTGAAATTCAAATTCAAAAAGACCAACCAAAATTTATTTAAAAAAAAGTGTTTTTAGGTCCGTTCTTTTTGCAAATTATTTATAAGAGCTTTTCAAAAGAGGCACAGAAAAAAAAGTGAGAGGGAGGGGTAAAAATAAGGAGTCAAATATTCCAATTCCTCCTTGAATGTGAAAGTACATACAATGATCTTAGGCTAAAGAGAATATTCCAACCAACTAATTTGTACATACAAAAACAGTAGAATGTGTAAAAATAAAACAGTGATTTTTGTTGCCTTTCAAGAATTAAAAGACCAGTAACATAAAAAATTTTAAAAAAAATTTGTTTCTAGATAATGAAAAAAAACCACCAAGACACATTTAACTTTAAATTTGCAAAGTCTTTATTAAGAAATAAATTACCGATTCTCCGCTTGCGCTCCTGTGCAGAAACACAGGGCGATGATCCATCGTGCGGCACTCGATTTCTCCTCCCTGTCTTCTATAGGAGATAACCAGGAAGGAGAAATCAAGCGCCACATGATAGATTGACGCCTTGTCACCGTTTCTGAATAGGAGTGCAAGCAGAGAATCGGTAAATTATTTCTTAATAAAGATTTTGCGAATTTAAAGTTAAAAGTGTCTTCGTGTTTTTTTTCATTAAGTACAAACGAACTGTTTTTTAAAAAAAAAATTTTACTTGTCCTTTAATGTGATCAAGAGAAAAAAATCATGATAGTGAAAAAAATTCCGAAGTTTACTTTTTTAAAAAAGTTGATAAATTACCCTCCCCTTGTGCTCTTTAACATATTTTATTTTTGTCTCTTGTGGATAACATTACAAATACATGAGGAAATTTAACAAGTTGCTTTAAAATAAAAAATATGAGCCATTCAATTTTATATTTTTTGTGCAAATGTAATACATCTTTTTTCAACCCAAGAAAGTATTTAACAACCCATTCGCTAATGGTTGTGCATTTTTTTAGTTTACACCAGTGAACCAGCTTTAAAGAAGAACTAAACCCTCATTGGGGCGTTCTTCTGTATTGGAGATGTATTAGAGCTCACTCTTTTAAAATACCTGTCTCTCTACATGCAGGATTTATGCCAGAGTCGGTTATTTTGTTAGATTTTGTCTGCTATAGAATAAGATATTTCACGGAGCTCTAATACATCTGCTAGGAAAGGGAGCCCCTCTCCTAAGATATATTAGACCTAACTGTCATTCAAAAACCTGACACCGACTCCTGTATGGAGAGAAAGTGAGGAGAGACAGGTGGAGAGTTGTCATGTCGGCACCCTAAATTCAGAACCAGTGCTAAGCACCCTGTTCTCAGCTTTTGCTTCCGCCTTTAACAGCCGCCTTTCAGCTCGGAGGAGCCCTCGGCTAATCGGATGCCGCCAGATCTTATTAAGACAGGTGCCAAGCGAAGGGTTCTGAACAAGCAAAGCGGCACAACGGAAATGCAAAGTCTTTTGGGCAGAAGGTCGCGGTACAAGGCGTAGACAGAAAGCGTAGTCAGATCAGGCCGGGTCGGGACAGGCAGAGTACAAATGGAGTCAAGCAGGCAAGGGTCAAACCAGGAGATCAGAGGGGATATGGATACCGGAGAGTCGGTTACCAGGCAGGGTCAGGATTCCAGAAGTCAGGATAGCCAAAAACAGGCAGAGGTCACAACAGATAATCAGAATCAGAAACTTTATACAACACAAGGGCACCAGGAACTCTTGAGAAGAAACCTATAACGGGCAAGGATTTAAACACAGGAATTCCCTTTTCTAGAGGTTGAATTTCGCACCAATGCGCGCTGGAGTCATTACGCCAGAGCGCCTGCGCCTTTAAAACTCACGGAGGAGTGACACGCGCGCCCTAAGGAACCGGCACCTGAGGGAAGGAAGACTGGCATTTTTGGACTTTTTTTTTTTAATTTGACCAATTTTATTACTGCAATTTTTATCACCACTGGACCACCAGGGTGAGTAATCCTCACAAGAGTGAAGATAAATTTGATTATTTCAGAAACAGTACCCCATTTTTAATTGTTTTAGGCATTTAGAAAGCTTCTTACATCAATAAATTTCAATTTGCATGGTATTTCTCTGTATGGTGTCAATTTTAAGTGGATTTAGAATTATTCCCTTATTCTTCCTCTTTGGCCAGAAATATAAATCTAATCTCTCTGTTTTATTTTTATCATTTTTTATTACTCCCCCTTTTTTTTATTTCAGATTAAATGCAAAACTGAACAGCCGCAGTAATGAAATTGGTCAAATAAAAAAAAGTCCAAAAAATTGTTAAATGAAGACCAGATGCAAATGGTTTAAGAATGTTAAGATGTCTACACGTTAAAAGTTTTTTTTTTAAGTTCCTGAACTGAAACCATTAAAAAAAAGATAAGAAATTTAAAAATTAAGCTGAAAATTGTCTTCATCACAATAAAGGTTAATTTGAAGGTAACCCCCATAACTCTTCTCCATGTCTCCATTCAATGGATGGGTCCTTCTCCCAGAGCTGATCTCTCTCTGTAGACGTGAGTGAGAGTCTATGAGACTCTTTAATTGGGTTGTGTCAGAGCAAGAGGTCGGCCATTTTTAATTACATTTCACAATTCTCCATTACAGGTGTGTCGGGCTCACAAAATAAATCTCAGAGCAGACAGTTACCCTTTGATTTATGGCAGGGTTTTTAAAGCAGCAGTTCATACACAGGACACACTTTTCCTTTTCGGCTTTAGAAACGTCAACTTTTTTTCTGCTTGACTAAGAATGATTTAAGCCATGGGCCATCTGTTTAGAATTTATTCAATAAAGTCTTTTATTTCTATTAAAAAAGAAAAGACACATACAGCTCAGAATGTGTCATTGAACATATTTCTGTATTTTTTGCCAAGTCGACTCGCGTCCAATGGATCGCTTTTATTCGATTTTATTAATCATGTCAGATTTTGACAGAGAAAAGTAAACTTTTACGGGAAAATTGATTCTTGCCTGAGAATCTGTTGCAGCATCATATAAAATAATTGAGGGGGCGGCTGGTTTTTGTGGCTGATTTTTTTTTCTTCTTCGTTCTGGGAAATTTCAAGGGGAAATTTTCCCTTGAAGCTTGGCTTTAAAATAATATACAAATCCTTATGAAGCACAGTAAATTCATTCAGGAATGTTGAAATCCAAATGAAAAATAGTCAATTATAAAAGTACAAACAGTTCGGGAGATTTATCAAATTGAAAATCCGAATTTTTGAATTTGAATTTTGAGTTTATTAATTTGACTAGGGAATAGTCCAAATTAGATTCAAGTTTAAAAAAAAAATCAAATTTCGAAATTTATCATATACTGTCTCTTTAAGAATTTTGACTATTCGCCATCTAAAACCTGCAGAATTTGTGTTTTAGCCTATGGGGGACCTCCTACAACAATTAGGAGTCATTTGGTGGACTTTGAAAAAAAACATTTTTGGTGTGAAAAAACTTGATTTGAATTTGCAGCCCGATCCTATTCGCCTGTTTTTAAAAAGATGGAATTTTTTTATAGATTTCGATTGGTCATTTTTTTCGGGAAAAACTTTGATTCAATTTTGATAGTATGCGCTATTACTTCGAATTCGAAGTAAGGACGAATACGAACCTATTCGATCGAAAACTGACCTCAAAATTTGACCCTTGATAAAAATGCCCCTTAATGTAGAAATTAGATAAATCTTCATTTTAAAATGTATACTTTTTATATATGTACAGGTATGGGACTCTTTATCCAGAATGTTTGGGACCTGGGGTTTTCCAGATAAGGTATGAAGATCCATATTATAGAAAGATCCCTAATCAACCAGCCTATTGGGTTTATTTAACATTTAGATGATTTTTTAAGTGGACTTAAAGTATAGAGATCGATATTATAGAAAGATCCCTTAAGTCTACTAAAAAATAATGTAAACATGAAATAAACCCAATAGGCTGGTTTTGCCCCAATACATAATTATATATTAGTTGGGATCAAGTACAAGTTACTGTTTTATTATTACACAGAAAAGGGAAATCATTTGTAAAAATTTGGATTCTTTAATTCACATGGAATCTTCCCGTTATTCAGAGCTTTCTTGATAATGAGTGAAGAATTGAGGGAATTGGTCCCATACCATGTATATATTTATAGATATTTAAACATTTACATATATTTATATATTTTGTATGGTATAAATTTAATACATTTTTAATGAATGTTTGATTGAATACATTTAGGGACATGTTTATCAAGGGTCGAATTTCGAATTGAAAAAACTTCAAAATTCGAATTCAAAAAGACCAACTGAAATTAAGGCGAACCTTTTTTTTGGTCAGATAGGTCCATTTTCGACAGGACAGTATCCAGCTGAATTAAAATTGTACGATCATTGAAATAGATTATATTTAAAGTGTTGTAAACCCAAAATGTTATATTATAAAAGCTAATTGAAACAACTTTCCAGAATACATTAGGTACAACAATTTTAAAATTTGTAAATGCAGTTGCAATTGAAAGTAGATTTTTTTCCTTAATATTCCCTGCATTGCTGGTGCTGAAAGCAAGTACCATTGCTGCAATGTACAGGTAGGGGATCCCTTGTCCGGAAACCCATTATCCAGAAAGTTCTGAATTTACAGGCTTTCCCATAGTCTCCATTTTATTCAAATAATTCAAAATGTTAAATATTTTCTCATTAATAATAATAAAACAGTCGCTTGTACTTGATCCCAACTAAGATATAATTAATCCTTATTGGAGGCAAAACCAGCCTATTGGCTTTATGTAGGGGCAGATTTATTAAGTATTTTCCACTTCGAAATTCAACCATCGAATAGAATCCTCCGATATTCGAATTCGAAGTTGGAGGATTTTATTCATCGTATGATCGTATTCTGATTGTAGTACAATCATACTCCGATCGTACTTTGAATCGTACGATTCAAATGATTTTTACGATTTTCCTTCGAAACCCAAAAACTTAGAAATATGCTCTGGCAGGTCCCCATAGGCTAACATAGCACTTTGGCAGGTTTAAGTTGGCGAAGTATTGAAGTCAAAGTTTTTTTAAAGAGACAGTACTTCGATTATCGATTTGTCAAATAGTCGAACGATTTTACTTCGAATCGAAGGTCGAAGTTGTAGTAGTAGCCTATTTTTTACTTCGAAAATCACTTTGAAAATCAGAAAACACTTCGAACCCTTGATACATCTGCCCCTTAATTTTTAAATGATTTTTAGTAGACTTGAAGTATGGAGATCCTTTCAATGTTCTGGATAACTGGTCCCATACCTGTAGGAGAATTCAGCTCTTTACCAATTTGTTTTGCCTGATACTGTGTATATTAATGCATCTTCACAAGTGGTGAAAACTTTGGTGAATTTCATCATTCGTTAAGTTTCACAAGGAAAAAAAGGGAATCTTTTTTCATGCGGGGAAAAAAAACATAAGACAAAAATAATTGTTTTGCTGATGCATTTAAGTGTGAAAAACACCCATTCACTTCAATGCATTTAACACAAGGAAAAACACCTACTCGCAATACTTTTGATGCCTGATAAAACCACAGTGAAAAAACGTCCATTGACTCCCCTGCTTTTGGTTAAATTTCAGCAAAATTTCATTAGTTTGCAAATAATAACAGGGAAGTTCCACTCATCAGGATTCCCCTCAGAAGGTCAATATGAACAGTGTCCCCTGGTCAGGGTGAAAACTGATGCATTATCCGGAAACCCATTATCCAGAAAGCTCCGAATTACGGAAAGCCCATCTCCCATAGATTCCATTACAATCAAATAATCCAAATTTTTAGTATTTCCTTTTTCTGTGTAATAATAAAACAGTCGCTTGTACTTGATCCCAACTAAGATATAATGAATCCTTATTGGAAGCAAAACCAGCCTATTGGCTTTATTTCATGTTTAAATGATTTTCTAGTAGACATGGTTTTTTTTTTTTTATCAAAGTCCGAATTGATCTCAATATTTTCTGCTACAAACTCTGATCAAATCCACTCGGATTTTTTTTACGATTATTTATTATTCAATTTTCCCTAAAATATGCTTTGTGGGGAAAAAAAATCAGATTTTCACGATGTTTTCGGATTTTTCCAGATTTTTCATCTGATTTTCAAGGTTTTTTAGGATTTTTCACCCGAAAACTCATATTTCTTATGCTTTTTGCACAAAAAAACGTTGGGGTATTGCATAAAACACAGTGCACATCAAAAAATCATTGGGACTTCTCCCATTGACTTATATACAACCTCGACAGGTCTGAGATGCTGGATTTTCAGATTCTGAACTTTTCCATCCTCTGGGTTAAATTTAGAAAAATTTGTGATTTTTTTAAAAGTTCCATTTTATAAAATTTTTTTCGTGATTTTTGCATTCAGAGTTTAGTAAATGACCCCCATAAGGTATGAAGATCCAAATAACAGAAAGGTCCCTTATCCGGGAAAACTCCAGGTCCCAAGCATTCTGGATAACAGGTCCTATACCTGTACAACAATACAGTATTAATTCTCATTAAAAAGTATGTCTGAGTCAGGTATGTCTCTCTACCTGCCTGACTGAATCATTTTTCATTTGATATTTTGTAAACAAGTTATTGGTTCACCGTTGATAATCTTAAACTGACTCCATATACCGTTCCCATTAATAGGAACCATCTAAATACTTTGCACAAAAAGGCGGTTCAGGCTGACTCCAGAAATTCTGTGAAAAAATATAAGATATAAAAAATAAATCTGAGTTCTTATAAAGTGCTTATATTTCACATTCTTCCATAAAACACTCCCATAAAACATTATTACTGGCTTGAATAACGCCATCATTAGAGCGGCCTCTGCTTATAAACGTGTTTAACGGGCTGGAAAAAAAGTGTTTACAAAATGTTACAACGCCAACAAAGATCACACTATTTTAATGAGAACGGTTTAAGGTCAGAAAGAAACCTGGAGTTGTTTTTAATAAGCAAAGACTGATAATTAGCGGGCGGATCGAACACGAAGCTGAACAATCTGTTAGGCGTGTGGAATCTCTTTTGATATTTAGGAAAATGATTTTTTTAAGGAACAGGGTGAAAACAAAAAAAAATTCAATGTCATTCTCCGTCTTGCTCGTTGACGATTTCTATTAAAGTAGAGGGTCAAGTATATTCCAACCTTTTCGGTTTTGTGTTGGAACCTTCGTCAGGGAAAAGAACGCATGTGAACGCTTAAGTGTGCTAGAGTTGGCTCCAAAATTTGTTGTTATGGTCCCTAGCAACCAGTGCAACCAAAGAATGTGAACCCATGTGATAGAGGATAAAAAGAATTACCGCATTAGGGTTGAGGATCACCATAACAAGCAAAGTTTATCGGTCACAGGGCAGGGCATTCACTTTTAGTAAGATCGAGATTTCCAACAATATATGTTACGCGACCCATCTCTAGTCCTGTAGTGGTGGACCGGAACCCGTGCCGGAACCGGGGAGGAGCTGCAGCGGTGTGTTGCCTAGCAACCTGCTCATCATGTCCGTGACATAGCGCAAGTGCTCACAGCCCCCCACTTTCTTTTGAGGAAAGCCGAATGTCTCTCAACACAGTGTCAAACTGGTCCACCGGGATACCAGGAAAACTCCTGATGGGCCCAGGTGTCAGTGGGCCCTTTCTTCTAACCATTTAGCCTATTTCATGGTCAGTCCCTATTTCTTTATGGGGAAAAATGCATGTGGAAGTATATGGTAAGTAGATATAAAAGACTAGGAGAATAAAGAGTTTGAGTGAGGAGAGGAGGAATAATAGTTTGGAAAGTGGCTGCATGGTCTAAGATTTTTTTGGTGGGCTCATGGTCTAAGGTCTTCTGGTGGGCCCCTGGCATCCAAGTCCAACACTGCCTTACCACCTATTGTGTAAGAGCAATAAGTCTTTACTTTTGCACGTAACCTTCCAATGGTGGCTTGGAGCATTCATAAGGGAATCTCTCAGAACACTGGCAACCTGCTGGACCTCAGGTAGCTTTTCAGGAACCATAACAGTCCAATCTGGGTTGGAGCTTCAATGCTCACCAACTAGAAAAATTCTGCTTGGGTTCTTTCCCTTCTGCCTTCACGGATGTCTCCATGCAATCGCTGATAAGATGGTGGCTGCTTAAAATCCTTTTAAAGGTTACGGGGCTTCTATTATCATCAAGAACCAATGCAGATCACTCCCCAGCATTGCTTTCACTTCAACAGCATCCCAGCCAAATAAGTAGTGATATCACACGTTTCTGGATCTGAATGGAGGCTTTTCCAGAACCAAGCATAGAGACAAGGACCTAGGGATGGGCGAATTTGACCCGTTTTGTTTCACCAAAAATTTGCCCCCGGAGAAATGTCACCGACGCCCATTAAAGTCTATAGGTGTCAAAAAAAATTGTCGTGCGGCGAAATTTATTTGACGCAAGTCTTTTTATTTTGACGCACTACGCCATACAAGTCAATGGGCGTAATTTTGTCGGCGAAACGAGGCGAAAAAAATTTGCCCATGAAGGACCCTGTCATGTTCGGGGGATTATCAGCTGCCTCCAGTAACAGGTCAAGTCCCATTATATCTAGCCAGGTCTTCCCATTTGCCTATTTTTATCCAACCACCTTCACACTTTAATAGGGAGTTGTCACAATATGTTGTCGATAACATTTTCAATGAGGAAACCAAGAGGTTGCTCTGAGGCCGGAGATCCCAAGAACAAATACCTGTGTTCTCATCATTTAAAATAAAGCCAGAGATCAAATTCAAAACAAATGAAGAACACAAAGCACATATAGAAAGGTAGGCGTCCTCCATATTCTGTCTATTGAATTATGGTTGCAGGTTAGCAATGCAAAACAACAGATGAATAATCATTATGGGGCAAATCTACTTACCTTCGAAGTTGCACGAGCGTTGCCTTCGCGGCACTTCGCCAGGCGTAGATTCGCCAGGACTGCGCAAATTCACGAAGATCCGAAGTTGCGCAGAAGTTACCGATCATTTGCGAAGTTGCGCTAGCGATGTTACGATCAGCGGTTCGTAGTTACGGTAGCGATCGGAAATTAGCATACGGCGTGCAGTTAAAGTACAATGGCCGTATATGCAGCAGAAAACACATTACACTTCACAAGGCCAGGGAACCTTTAAGGGATAATGTTATCGGAAAACATGTTTTTTTTTCAAAAAATTTTTTTTTCAAAATGAATCAGTTAATAGTGCTACTCCAGCAAAATTCTGCACTGAAATCCATTTCTTAAAAGAGCAAACAGATTTTTTTATATTCAATTTTGAAATCTGTCATGGGGCTAGAAATTTTGTCAATTTCCCAGCTGCCCCTGGTCATGTGACTTGTGCCTGCACTTTAGGAGAGAAATGCTTTCTGGCAGGCTGCTGTTTTTCCTTCTCAATGTAACTGAATGTGTATCAGTGGGACCTGGATTTTACCATTGAGTGTTGTTCTTAGATCTACCAGGCAGCTGTTATCTTGTGTTAGGGAGCTGTTATCTGGTTACCTTCCCATTGTTCTTTTGGAAGGGAGGGGGGTGATATCACTCCAACTTGCAGTACAGCAGTAAAGAGTGATTGAAGTTTATCAGAGCACAAGTCACATGACTTGGGGCAGCTGGGAAATTGACAATATGTCTAGACCCACGTCAGATTTCAAAATTGAATATAAAAAAATCTGTTTGCTCTTTTGAGAAATGGATTTCAGTGCTGCTGGGGCAGCACTATTAACTGATTCATTTTGAAAAAATTTTTTTTCCCATTAAAGTATCCCTTTAATAAATGTATTCTAATACCTTACACATGTGCCCACAGTATAGTTTAGGTGCCATATGTTATCAAATGTAGGGGGGAAGGAGGGTACCCTAAAAAAAATGTTACAATGTTTTTCAGCCTATCACCCTATAAAAAGTAAAAGACACCAGCGTTTTTTTGGGACTTTTTCTATCTACTCTATTGCACTTCGTCTGGTCTGAGGTGGCGAAGTAAAGTCTGGCGCAAGAGGTTACGTTCACGAAAATCCGCAAGTTACTGAATTAGCGTAGTTACGTCCCCTCGCCATAGCGCAAATTCGCCTGGCGTAAGGGTTCGAAGTAGTGCTAGAGTAGGTCCACTTCGCTAGCGAATTTACGCCAGCACCCGTAGGAAATCGGGGAAGTGGCAAAATGACATCAGGCTGGCGAATTTTCGCTAGCGTTAGCCACTTCGCCCTTTTGTAAATTTGCCCCTATATGTTTTAGTCTTTCAGACTCTTTTCCCACTGATAATGCCAATAGGGAACCCAATATTGTATGAGCCCTAGTCCAGACTAACTAATTACACAGGCATTTCATATCATCTTACCATTGCACTGCCATGAACTGAGTTCATTAAACAGAAGGAGAGCCGATAATGTCCTGAAACAACATCAAAACCAAGATGGAAATTAGAAAAATATGTTATCTGCCTTGAGTTAATAGCAATATTATTCCTGGCAGGCTGCTTGGCGACGTACAGTCATTAATAACAGCAGATTGTCCTTTTTGATGTTCCGGTTGTGTATTATTCTTCCTCTTTCTGACACGTGTTATTTATGAGGTTTCCTTTGATTACAGAATCTTCTCTAAAGCGTTGGATCCATTCTACAGTCTCCCAAGAATAAACATCTACAAACTCTGTTGGCTGCAGTATGAAGGGGACATCTGGGGAGGCATACTGTGTAGGTCAGACTTTGGGGTGGGATTGTTTCGCAACCAGTTACCCTCATGGGGGAGTCAATCTATCAATGTTCTATTCTAGAAAAAATTCTGTTATTGTATAGAGGTAGCCGGAGTTATTCTAAAATTATTTCCCAGCTATGCCAAGTAGGTATCTCCTCATTAATATTCTCCAATGCAGAGATGAGCATATCAATGTGGAAGGTTTTACACTTCAACTTCTACTGTACAGACCCAGACTGGCAATCTGTCCGAACGGGCAAATGCCAAGTGGGCCTCTCCATTTATGGCTAAGTGGGCTGAGGAAGCGGAAGCCATGCAAATGGGAGCTGAAGACAATGATGGTAGTTAAAGCTTCTAAAAAGAGCTGAAGTCACTGAAAGGAACCAAAGAAGAAGCAACAGAGGAGAACTAAAAAACTACTGACGCCAAGAAG
Organism: Xenopus laevis; assembly: GCF_017654675.1. Lineage (NCBI taxonomy): Eukaryota > Metazoa > Chordata > Amphibia > Anura > Pipidae > Xenopus > Xenopus laevis. Next base: position 185,485,410 of record NC_054373.1, read on the forward strand.
GAAGAAGACCTTCTGATCAATTATTTTTTTAACTTTTATGGGGGGACCTTGACCACCAAAGTTTTCTTTATAACTTGGGCCTGGCCACCAATGTCACATGTTTATACATGGGCTGCAATGAGTTTTTTTTGCCAGGGCTGCTTTTTACTCCCAATCCGACCCTGCTACTAAACAATGAGTACCCACCAAAAAATGCTCTTCACAATCCTTGATTCATCCCATGATTTCATTAGATGCTTCATTCAACCTCTGGTATTTATGATCTTATAGGATGGGGCCCAACCCTATGATGAAACCTTAGCAGTCCCTTATGGCTCCCCCATGAACTATTTAAACAATGGTACTTTATAAAACTTTAGGGGCTTCAGATGCTTTCTCTCCATATGCAGTTAGCAGTGGTTTGGAAACCACCATCTTTGAAGTCACATCCCCAGGCTCCTTGGTGGTGATCACCAACCAAGAGTATATGCCTTGGAATCCAGAAACCGATCAGCTTCCAGTGCACATATTTCTACTCAACGATGGGGTAAACCTGATGTAGATGGCGGCCACCAACCCTGCTGGTCAACTCTGCATGTAGAGGCAGAGTAAAGGTCTTTTTAGCAGCTTGAAGTGCTCACCTGCCCAATATTTTCCAAATAAATGTCTCTCAGACATGGGGCCGCTCTTCAGAAAATCCCACGCAAAACAATCATTACCTTCTGTATCTGCTTTTGGTCGGGATAATGCCCCTTTTAACACCAGGCCCTGAGTCTTAATCACATCTAATCCTTCATCTGCCAAAAAAACCTTCATCGTAACCGAAAACAGAACAGTTAGTGCGCTATAAGGAAGGAAAACATTTAAATGAAACAAGTGAAATGGACAGAATTACATTTTTGTTTTATAAGATTCTTGAGGTTTCCTGAAATCGTATTATTTGTTCTTGCCTCCCCCCCAGTCACCGCGCTCCGTTCAAAACTGTTTTAATTCTGCGTCAGTTTCCTTTCTCCTCTAAACCCCATGTTACGCGGCACTCAATAACTCACCCAAGAAACCACATGAGCCATGTAAAAGAATATTGGTCTGTGTGAAACTTATTTTCTTTATGACCGCTCTAAATATTTGTTGAGTCGATGGATTAAACGCGCTTTTCTCCCCCCCCCACCTACAAGAAGCAGAATTATTATATATCCATTAGTACATTTACATTTCCACCGTGCAAACTACCTGCTCCTTCTTTACCTTTCGCTCCAAATGAAAGTGTATATCCTCTCCTTTGTGTACAGAACGTTGCCAGGTAGGTCTGGAACCTCGTAAAATTTTTACCAATTTAGAACGTTCAGGTTTTCTGAGCCTGGGCAGGAAATTGCAACAATTTTTCACGTCTTTAACCGACGTTGTTAAACAAGGGTCTCACTTGGGCATTGCGTATTGGCTGTGAATTGAAACCTTTGTTTCCCCAGAGGCATTTTAAAGTTGGTAGCAACAAAGTAAATTGGTTTTATTAAGATAGGCATTTGCACTGCTCAGCAAGTCTGTCCCATGATGCCTTCTTAAGTCCTAGGACTGTTATATTCACTAACCAAACAGAGAACTACAGCTCAACAAAGAATTAGTGGAACATTCTATAACTTATGTTTTGGGAATCTGTATTAGCCCGAGGTCACCACAGCCCTTTATCATGGAAGAGCTACAATATGTCTCTAAGTATGCCTCCAGTATGCCTCTCTTCTGCAACGAGACTGTGACTGTGGGATAGCAGGTATAGTAGGGAGAGATGTGTCTATAGTAACAGTGGATAATAGTCTCTGGGAAGGGAGTGTGACTGTGGGATAGCAGGTATAGTAGGGAGAGATGGTGTCTATAGTAACAGTGGATAATAGTCTCTGGGAAGGGAGTGTGACTGTGGGATAGCAGGTATAGTAGGGAGAGATGGTGCCTATAGTAACAGTGGATAATAGTCTCTGGGGAGGGAGTGTGACTGTGGGATAGCAGATATAGTAGGGAGAGATGGTGCCTATAGTAACAGTGGGATAATAGTCTCTGGGAAGGGAGTGTGACTGTGGGATAGCAGGTATAGTAGGGAGAGATGGTGTCTATAGTAACAGTGGATAATAGTCTCTGGGAAGGGAGTGTGACTGTGGGATAGCAGGTATAGTAGGGAGAGATGGGTGTCTATAGTAACAGTGGATAATAGTCTCTGGGAAGGGAGTGTGACTGTGGGATAGCAGGTATAGTAGGGAGAGATGGTGCCTATAGTAACAGTGGGTAATAGTCTCTGGGAAGGGAGTGTGACTGTGGGATAGCAGGAATAGTAGGGAGAGATGGTGTCTATAGTAACAGTGGATAATAGTCTCTGGGAAGGGAGTGTGACTGTGGGATAGCAGGTATAGTAGGGAGAGATGGTGCCTATAGTAACAGTGGATAATAGTCTCTGGGAAGGGAGAGTGACTGTGGGATAGCAGGTATAGTAGGGAGAGATGGTGTCTATAGTAACAGTGGATAATAGTCTCTGGGAAGGGAGTGTGACTGTGGGATAGCAGGTATAGTAGGGAGAGATGGTGCCTATAGTAACAGTGGATAATAGTCTCTGGGAAGGGAGTGTGACTGTGGGATAGCAGGTATAGTAGGGAGAGATGGTGCCTATAGTAACAGTGGATAATAGTCTCTGGGAAGGGAGTGTGACTGTGGGATAGCAGGTATAGTAGGGAGAGATGGTGTCTATAGTAACAGTGGATAATAGTCTCTGGGAAGGGAGTGTGACTGTGGGATAGCAGGTATAGTAGGGAGAGATGGTGCCTATAGTAACAGTGGGTAATAGTCTCTGGGAAGGGAGTGTGACTGTGGGATAGCAGGTATAGTAGGGAGAGATGGTGCCTATAGTAACAGTGGATAATAGTCTCTGGGAAGGGAGTGTGACTTTGGGATAGCAGGTATAGTAGGGAGAGATGGCGCCTATAGTAACAGTGGATAATAGTCTCTGGGAAGGGAGTGTGACTGTGGGATAGCAGGTATAGTAGGGAGAGATGGTGCCTATAGTAGAAGTGGGATAATAGTCTCTGGGAAGGGAGTGTGACTGTGGGATAGCAGGTATAGTAGGGAGAGATGGTGTCTATAGTAACAGTGGATAATAGTCTCTGGGAAGTGAGTGTGACTGTGGGATAGCAGATATAGTAGGGAGAGATGGTGTCTATAGTAACAGTGGGTAATAGTCTCTGGGAAGGGAGTGTGACTGTGGGATAGCAGGTATAGTAGGGAGAGATGGTGTCTATAGTAACAGTGGATAATAGTCTCTGGGAAGGGAGTGTGACTGTAGGATAGCAGGTATAGTAGGGAGAGATGGTGCCTATAGTAACAGTGGATAATAGTCTCTGGGAAGGGAGTGTGACTGTGGGATAGCAGGTATAGTAGGGAGAGATGGTGTCTATAGTAACAGTGGATAATAGTCTTTGGGAAGGGAGTGTGACTTTGGGATAGCAGGTATAGTAGGGAGAGATGGTGCCTATAGTAACAGTGGATAATAGTCTCTGGGAAGGGAGTGTGACTGTGGGATAGCAGGTATAGTAGGGAGAGATGGTGCCTATAGTAACAGTTGATAATAGTCTCTGGGAAGGGAGTGTGACTGTGGGATAACAGGTATAGTAGGGAGAGATGGTGTCTATAGTAACAGTGGATAATAGTCCCTGGGAAGGGAGTGTGACTTTGGGATAGCAGGTATAGTAGGGAGAGATGGCGCCTATAGTAACAGTGGATAATAGTCTCTGGGAAGGGAGTGTGACTGTGGGATAGCAGGTATAGTAGGGAGAGATGGTGCCTATAGTAGAAGTGGGATAATAGTCTCTGGGAAGGGAGTGTGACTGTGGGATAGCAGGTATAGTAGGGAGAGATGGTGTCTATAGTAACAGTGGATAATAGTCTCTGGGAAGTGAGTGTGACTGTGGGATAGCAGATATAGTAGGGAGAGATGGTGTCTATAGTAACAGTGGGTAATAGTCTCTGGGAAGGGAGTGTGACTGTGGGATAGCAGGTATAGTAGGGAGAGATGGTGTCTATAGTAACAGTGGATAATAGTCTCTGGGAAGGGAGTGTGACTGTAGGATAGCAGGTATAGTAGGGAGAGATGGTGCCTATAGTAACAGTGGATAATAGTCTCTGGGAAGGGAGTGTGACTGTGGGATAGCAGGTATAGTAGGGAGAGATGGTGTCTATAGTAACAGTGGATAATAGTCTTTGGGAAGGGAGTGTGACTTTGGGATAGCAGGTATAGTAGGGAGAGATGGTGCCTATAGTAACAGTTGATAATAGTCTCTGGGAAGGGAGTGTGACTGTGGGATAACAGGTATAGTGGGGAGAGATGGTGTCTATAGTAACAGTGGATAATAGTCTTTGGGAAGGGAGTGTGACTTTGGGATAGCAGGTATAGTAGGGAGAGATGGTGCCTATAGTAACAGTGGATAATAGTCTCTGGGAAGGGAGTGTGACTGTGGGATAGCAGGTATAGTAGGGAGAGATGGTGCCTATAGTAACAGTTGATAATAGTCTCTGGGAAGGGAGTGTGACTGTGGGATAACAGGTATAGTAGGGAGAGATGGTGTCTATAGTAACAGTGGATAATAGTCCCTGGGATGGGAGTGTGACTGTGGGATAGCAGGTATAGTAGGGAGAGATGGTGTCTATAGTAACAGTGGATAATAGTCTCTGGGAAGGGAGTGTGACTGTGGGATAGCAGGTATAGTGGGGAGAGATGGTGCCTATAGTAACAGTGGATAATAGTCTCTGGGAAGGGAGTGTGACTGTGGGATAGCAGGTATAGTAGGGAGAGATGGTGTCTATAGTAACAGTGGATAATAGTCTCTGGGAAGGGAGTGTGACTGGGATAGCAGGTATAGTAGGGAGAGATGGTGTCTATAGTAACAGTGGATAATAGTCCCTGGGATGGGAGTGTGACTGTGGGATAGCAGGTATAGTAGGGAGAGATGGTGTCTATAGTAACAGTGGATAATAGTCTCTGGGAAGGGAGTGTGACTGTGGGATAGCAGGTATAGTGGGGAGAGATGGTGCCTATAGTAACAGTGGATAATAGTCTCTGGGAAGGGAGTGTGACTGTGGGATAGCAGGTATAGTAGGGAGAGATGGTGTCTATAGTAACAGTGGATAATAGTCTCTGGGAAGGGAGTGTGACTGGGATAGCAGGTATAGTAGGGAGAGATGGTGTCTATAGTAACAGTGGATAATAGTCTCTGGGAAGGGAGTGTGACTGTGGGATAGCAGGTATAGTAGGGAGAGATGGTGTCTATAGTAACAGTGGATAATAGTCTCTGGGAAGGGAGTGTGACTGTGGGATAGCAGGTATAGTAGGGAGAGATGGTGTCTATAGTAACAGTGGATAATAGTCTCTGGGAAGGGAGTGTGACTGGGATAGCAGGTATAGTAGGGAGAGATGGTGTCTATAGTAACAGTGGATAATAGTCTCTGGGAAGGGAGTATGACTGTGGGATAGCAGGTATAGTAGGGAGAGATGGTGCCTATAGTAACAGTGGATAATAGTCTCTGGGAAGGGAGTGTGACTGTGGGATAGCAGGTATAGTAGGGAGAGATGGTGCCTATAGTAACAGTGGATAATAGTCTCTGGGAAGGGAGTGTGACTGTGGGATAGCAGGTATAGTAGGGAGAGATGGTGTCTATAGTAACAGTGGATAATAGTCTCTGGGAAGGGAGTGTGACTGTGTTAAACTACATCTCCTAGATCACACTGATAGTCAAAGGGCCATAAGTAGGTTAAACAGTTATTTCTATAAATAATGGGTCACACAAAGTCAGTTTTGCCCATGTCCTTATTTTCAGTGTAGACACCACAAGACCCTGAGCACATCTTCTAGACAAAACTTTCTGGATCCCGGATCCTATCAGCAGTGAAGGGAAATGACCGGGAATGACTTGTACCCCCCTCAATGTAAAGTAAAACTACCTTGGAGAGCCGTGATACTCAATACTGCTTGAATACATGGCATTTTCACACATTTTCTGTACAGAAATATTTTTTTTAATTCTATCCTTGGGGTTGTCACCTCAACTTCAGAGAAAGACCTCTTGTTCTAATTTGGAAGAACGTCTCCCCTCCCCTAAAATTCTGTATTGTAACCCTTGCCTCCTCTGTGTTACACAAATCTCTAGTAGCCAAGCGGATAAAAGTCTCGGCTGTCTCAAAACCAAAAGTGGTTATTGGTGTTAAATGAGTTAAAAACTGCCAAAAAAAAGTGTAAAACCAATGTATATATTTTTATAATTGTGTTTGGTTCCCTTGGTATTTCATTGCCTATGCCAGTTCCTTCTGCAGTATTCTATATCCATTAGTCAGTACAAAATCAGCCGTATTTGGGGGGCAGGCGCTTTGCTGCGGAGCAGGTTATTTACAATTGAACCAGATGTTCTCACTTTCAGCTCTCAGCCGATTTAACCCACAAGGCCGACGCTCAGGCAATCTGATTAAAGGCAAAATAAAAACAGGATTGGATTGCATATGATCTTGGGTTCCTGATTGCTCTCTCAGACTCTTCCAAAACAATGAGAAGGTTGGAACGCAGAGATTCTGGCATCAAATGTGGCTCATGCAGATAGAATAATATGTGGGAAAGGAATAAAACAAGCAGATTATAAGAGGTGCTCCTCATATCTGGGGGTGCTCTATACTTCATCAGATGCATTATACCAGGACTGGAATTAGGGGTAAGAAGAAGAGGCACCTTGGGCACAACACTGGGGAGGAACTGGGTATGTATTTCTTTTTATTGCCTACCCATTGTTCAGGTTCTTGGAAAATCACTGGGGGGGGCTTTTAGTCCCATTGAAACCATTGTCACTGTCACTCTCTCTAGTAAAGAGGGATTTACCATCCCCTTCCCTAGGGTGCTCCATATACTAGGTCTATCCCTTCAGTATAAGGGGTGATCCTGATCCCCTTGCTGTTCTGAGGGGACTTGCTGCTGCCAACAACCTCTCCCTGCCCCCCCCACTCACCTTTTTTTGATGCTGGAGGGGTTCCAGGGAGGTCTAGGGGGTCGGCAGTGCTAGCACAGAGCAGAGCAATTCTGCACTAGAAGAGCCAAAATTCTGGTTTGAAAACCAGAAATTTGATTCTTAAAGTTACCAGGAGACATAATTTTTGCCACCCCTAGTAACTGTTTTTTTAACTCACCTCATTGGTGCAGCGCCCCTGTGCACTATATCATGTGACACACTGAAACTAAATGAAGGCAAGGAGGAGACGCCTATAACATACCTGGCATTGTTTGATAAACGCTCCAATGATGCTTAAAGGAGAAGGAAATTCCCTTGGGCGCAAAAACCCTCCCCCCTCCCCTGTGTTGCCCCCCTCCCTCCTCCCCCCTGGCCTACCTGCCCCGCCGTGCAAATGCCCCTAACTTGTTACTCACCCCTCTGCGCAGGTCCTGTCCATGGAGCTCACAGGCGCCATCTTCTCCGTACCGGTAAATGCTCCTACTGCGCATGCGCCAGAAGATGCCGATCAAAGCAGGGAGAAGACCACTTTCCCATACTGTTCCATAAAATTCTCAGGAATGACTTGAGAAAAAGCCTAAGAGGTCTGAAACATCTGTCGTTCCGGTCGTACCCCTTTTTGCTTAATAAAGACTTCTCAAGATGAGATACTCTCTAGTGCTGTCTAAAAGCAACAGTCAATGGAACTCCCTTGCTCAATATAAAAGGCAGTGGCGTTTGCTGCTTCTTCATATTAAAGGTTTCGAAGCAGCACATTCCAATTATTCTGGTCATGATTTTCTTTGGGAACACTACTTATGTAGAAATATATGAGGTTTTATAGAGCAGGTTCATCTGTTTCCTGCAGTTGGATGAAGGATGCAGTTGAAGGACTTCAATGCTTTAGATGGTGGTACCAGATCCAATTTAGTTAGAAAATGAATGTTGTCAGGGTCAACTTGGGGGCCGATTCACTAAGGGTCGAATATCGAGGGTTAATTAACCCTCAATATTCGACTAGGAACTAAAATCCTTCGACTTCGAATATCGAAGGATTTAGGGCAGATAGTACATTCAAACGTTCGAAGAATTATTCCTTCGATCGAACGATAAAATCCTTTGAATCGATCGATTCGAAGGATTTTAATCCAACGATCGAAGGAATATCAAAAAAAGTTAGCCAAGCCCTTCCCCATAGGCTAACATTGACTTCGGTAGCTTTTAGGTGGCGAACTAGGGGGTCGAAGTTTTTTTTAAAGAGACAGTACTTCGACTATCGAATGGTCGAATAGTTGAACGATTTTTACTTCGAATCCTTCGATTCAAAGTCGTAGTCGAAGGTCGAAGTAGCCCATTCGATGGTCGAAGAAATTCGAAGTTTTTTTACTTCGAATCCTTCACTCGAAGTTAGTGAATCGGCCCCCTAATGTAAAGGATCATTTTTACACTATAACCCATTGGAATGCTCAAAGTCATCTTCATATTTCAATGTTTTCCTTTCTTTGAGTGTAACATTTTGGGGTTACTGGGGACACTATTATCAGATTATTTTTTCCTATTAAAATTCTTTGTTTTTTTCCCACAGTTTAAATATTCTTTAAAATTATGACTTGTTTATTAATGTTTTCCCCCCTTTTAGCTTTGAGCATTTCCACCAAAAGAAGTTGAGCAGTTTTGGCCATTCTATCCTACGGACCAGGATTTTCTAGCTCTGCTTCACCCAACCGATGATGGGAAAAATCGTTTTCATGCTAAGAGAGAACGTTTCATAATGGCTGTCCATGGGAGAAAGTTTAAATTCATTTAAAATTTTTCAACTTTTGATAAATCAAGCATCGACAACAACAAAATCCTAACTTTTCCTAAAAATAAAGGGAGGTTCAATAAATTTCAGCATCACAATTCTATGGTAATAATGTTTAAAAAAAAAAGAAAAAACTGGTGAACTGTGGAAATTTCATTAAAAAAATAAAGTACGTAGAAGAGCCGGGGCAGAGGTAGGACCGCGCACTTGTAAAACATTTGCCGTACAAAAACTGAAATCTCATGGCCCTCTCTCTACACTAGGATATCTGAGTTCAGAAAGATTAAGGTTTATTTGAGTTCCAACGCTCTAATTAATGGGCCGGGTGCCAGGGCGCATTCCTATTATAAGAAATTCACAAGCCTGACCCCGGCACAACCGGTGCTAAATGAGGAACGGGGGATTTCCTTCACTGAGCATGCCTCTGGCACGAAATAAAAGGGGCCAAAATGGCGAGATTTGGCCTAGGCTTTTTATATTATGACAAAAGCAATCATTTGTCTGGTTGTTTTTTAAGCACAATGTGGGATCTTTTATGGAAATTTAAAAATTGCTTAAATTTGAAATTTATTTCTATTTCCTAATTTTTCATTCCAAGCCCGATGCATCAGGTGTGAAGGGGTCTTAGTTTATTGAAACATTACTTTTGGGATAATATTAAATTATTCAATCGTGGGGGGGGATATCATGAAACCTGTTGGTGTCAGGACCCAGCAGGTCAGGTTCGGGTTGAGCCGACGTCTTCTCGCACTCTGGCCGACGTCCCCACGCCAGCGCCTGTTGTTAGCGCGCGCCCTCTTCTGATTATCCTTGGATTCCTGTGATTGTTTACTCCTGATCTCGACCTTGGCTTCCCTGACTACTCTGCTGGATTTTCCCCAATTGGCACCTGCTTCCTGATCGTTTTTCTGTGTATGACCCGGCCTGTCCCTGACTTCATCTCTTCGATTGCAGATAAGTGCTGAGTCCTTATTTACGAACTGTTATTCTGCGGGCTCACCTGGCAGTCCTGCTATTCCTTATCTGGGACTGTCCTGTACCAAGTTTCAGGGCGCAGCTCAGTGGGAAGCGTGGGGGAGGCTCATACCTTCAGACTCGCCTTGATACCTGACAGTTGGCTACTCTCCTTCCTCTTCTGTTAGATTATTATTCTTGCATGCTCACTTCTTTTCTCTCCTGTTTTATTTTTCCCTGTTTATCTACATAAATACCCAATGCGTTTATACCCCATGGGGTGCTCACTGCAGGGGTCACCTGTAACATCCCAAGCAGTACACAAAATATAAACAGAAATAGGGCACTCGATTTATGAACAGAAATTATTTATTTCCAGAAATACCTAAGGAGTTTTGACCCCGTGGGGTGCTCGCTGCAGGGGTCACCTGTGAGATCTCCAAGTAGTACACAAAATATAAAAAGAAGCAGGGCACTCAAATCATGGAAAATTAAGATTAGGGTTAAAACGCGTTGGGTATTTATGAAAATAAAGACTTTATAATTTTTCATAATTTGCGTGGCCTGCTTCTCTATTTCGGGTCAGAACAAGACCAAACAGACTATGATGAAAGAATAAGTTTTGTGCACTAGTTGAGGATCTTATAGATGACCCCTGCAGTGAGCACCCCATAGGGTCGAAACTTGTTGGCAATTCATGTAAATTAGGGATGCAGATGAATCCAGAATTCGGTTCAGGATTCGGCCTTTTTCAGCAGGATTCGGCCTGACAGGACCGAATCCGAATCCTAATTTGCATATGCAAATTAGGGACGGAGAGAGAAATACCATGACTTTTTGTCACAAAACAAGGAAGTAAAAAATGTTTTCCCTTCCCACCACTAATTTGCATATGCAAATTAGGATTCGGTATTCGCCCGAATCTTTCACAAAGGATTTGGGGGTTCAGGGGATCTTATAGATGAAAGACACAAACCGCTACCAAGGCGCTGATCAAGAATACCAGGAATCCGGCACAGTTGACATCAACGTTCGGCTTTATTCACGCATAGGAAGGATTACAGTGGAGGGTGTACAACGCGTTTCATGCCCCATAGCTGGGCACTTCATCAGATCTTATAGATGACCCCTGCAGTGAGCAGGTCGAAATGCGTTGGTTATTTAAGTAAATAAATAATCAAAACATTTTCATTATTTGAGTGCCCTGTTTCTCTTTCTATTTTGAGTACTACTTGGGGATCTGACCCCTGCAGTGAACGGTGACCCCTACAGTGAGCACCCCACAGGGTCAAAACTCATATTATGTATTTATAAAAATAAATAATTTCTAATTTTTCATGATTTGAGTTCCCTGTTTTTTTTTTATATTTTGTGTACTACTTGTGGGTCTTACAGATGACCCCTTTAGTGAGCACCCCATGGGGTCAAAATGCGTTGGGTATGTATGTAAATAAATCATTTCTAATTTTTCATTATTTGAGTGCCCTGTTTCTCTTTTTATTTTGTGTAATACTTGGGGATCTCACAGGTGACCCCTGCAGTGAGCACCAACATCAATAGTATTATATTATGGGTGCACCTCCAACTACTATACTGCTTATTTGACTTTCAGGAGGATCCATATTCTGCCTACCAATTTGGTGCAAATGTTTTAAAAATGACCAATTTCTAAACAAGCAAAATGGAAAGAAAGTAAAATAGCTGTCAATGTTGGAATGGAAATGACATCAAAAACAGTAAAATGATATTGCATTTATTTGCCAAAAAAACAAACTATTCTGGATTCTGAAAGGAAACAGAAGTTATTGCAAATGACGGAGGATCAAAATCTTAGTGAAGAAGGTCGGGGGTTTTAAATACTTGAAATAATAAAATAGGGAGAATCATAAGAGGCCTAAACATGGATAGTTCAGAAGATTATCAGTGGCCTGTATTTGAAGTTATGTTCAATAATAGACAATCTCGAAGCTAAGGCAGATTTTGGATTTGGCCAAATGTCATTGGGCTAAAACTTGCAATCGAATCCAAGATTCAGTTCAGTATTCAAACAAATCTTTAGTGGAGAATGTGGCCCAATCCTGAAGTTTTCTACTGGGCCAAATTCTCAGCAAACTGGGGGGGGGGGCAGTTCAGAATTTCAAAAAAAACATTGGTGGAAAATGCAACATTCAACCTAATCTTTGGAGAAGAATGTAGTCGATTTGGTTTAATAATTACAGGTATTATCTACAGGTATGGGACCTGTTATCCACAATGCTCAGGACCTGGGGCTTTATTTCTGTAATTTGGATCTACTAAAAAACATGGTTTTGCTTCCAATAAGTATGAATTATATCTTAGTTGGGATCAAGTACAAGCGACTGTTTTATTATTACACAGAAAAAGGAAATCGTTTTTAAACATTTGGATAATTTGGATAAAATGGAGTCTATGGGAGATGGCCTTCCCGTAATTTGGAGCTTTCTGGATAACGGGTTTCAGGATAACGGATCCCATACCTGTATTTGATTCCTATAGTTTGGCAAAATTTGAATGTCCTCTATTGTATGAATTCCTTTTTAGTGTTAAAGGGGATCAAGGCTCAGCAGTACACGTAGCACAGATATAACATAAACATAAAGAGGTTTGGCTGTTGCTAGCCTACAACTCCCAGAATGCCTGATGAGCTTGCAGTGCATGCTGGGAGTTGGAGCCGACCCAGCCTGGTCCAGGCACCCCTTGTTGCTTTCTTCATCCTCCCAGGCTCTCAGGCTGTATCAACCGGGGGAAATTCCTGTATGAGCAGATGAGCCTCAAAGTCTTAAGCAAATATACACGGTGCCTTTATCCTGCTGTTATAGGAATAGGTTTCTTTCAGCAGCCGATATGAGCTAATTCCCTGTACATAACCCCACTGATATCCCTATCAGCTCTTTACTTCCAATGGCATAAACACTTGTCCACTCATCCAAAGAACTCAGCTCCTCATATCAAAGGCCAACTAATCCCTGCTCTTGTCTCACTCTTATTTTCCTTTTAAACTAATCCTCTGTTATTTCTTAATTCTTTCCTGATGGCTTCATATTGAACTCAGTACATTCTACTCATTGTTCGGGTACCCGAGAAGAATTTTTTAACAGAATAAATTTGAATAAACTTTACAACCTCGTATTTTGTTTTTATGGAATGCACTCCAGTTTCTTTACTGTTATGCACACGTACCCAAGATAAGACCTCTTATACTTACTGTCTCTATATATTAGGTACCTATCTAGTGTTACCAATCCCTATTTCTGTAGGGAAATGAGAGAGAGCAGACAGTAACCCTTCCAACACTTTCCTCTTGTCTCTATATATTAGGTACCTATCTAGTGCTACCAATCCCTATGTCTGTAGGGAAATGAGAGAGAGCAGACAGTAACCCTTCCAACACTCTCCTCTTGTCTCTATATATTAGGTACCTATCAAGTGCTACCAATCCCTATTTCTGTAGGGAAATGAGAGAGAGCAGACAGTAACCCTTCCAACACTTTCCTCTTGTCTCTATATATTAGGTACCTATCTAGTGTTACCAATCCCCATTTCTGTAGGGAAATGAAAGAGAGCAGACAGTAACCCTTCCAACACTTTCCTCTTGTCTCTATATATTAGGTACCTATCTAGTGTTACCAATCCCTATTTCTGTAGGGAAATGAGAGAGAGCAGACAGTAACCCTTCCAACACTCTCCACTTGTCTCTATATATTAGGTACCTATCAAGTGCTACCAATCCCTATTTCTGTAGGGAAATAAGAGAGAGCAGACAGTAACCCTTCCAACACTTTCCTCTTGTCTCTATATATTAGGTACCTATCTAGTGTTACCAATCCCTATTTCTGTAGGGAAATGAGAGAGAGCAGACAGTAACCCTTCCAACACTCTCCTCTTGTCTCTATATATTAGGTACCTATCAAGTGCTACCAATCCCTATTTCTGTAGGGAAATGAGAGAGAGCAGACAGTAACCCTTCCAACACTTTCCTCTTGTCTCTATATATTAGGTACCTATCTAGTGCTACCAATCCCTATGTCTGTAGGGAAATGAGAGAGAGCAGACAGTAACCCTTCCAACACTTTCCTCTTGTCTCTATATAATAGGTACCTATCTAGTGTTACCAATCCCCATTTCTGTAGGGAAATGAAAGAGAGCAGACAGTAACCCTTCCAACACTTTCCTCTTGTCTCTATATATTAGGTACCTATCTAGTGTTACCAATCCCTATTTCTGTAGGGAAATGAGAGAGAGCAGACAGTAACCCTTCCAACACTTTCCTCTTGTCTCTATATATTAGGTACCTATCTAGTGTTACCAATCCCTATTTCTGTAGGGAAATGAGAGAGAGCAGACAGTAACCCTTCCAACACTTTCCTCTTGTCTCTATATATTAGGTACCTATCTAGTGTTACCAATCCCTATTTCTGTAGGGAAATGAGAGAGAGCAGACAGTAACCCTTCCAACACTTTCCTCTTGTCTCTATATATTAGGTACCTATCTAGTGCTACCAATCCCTATTTCTGTAGGGAAATGAGAGAGAGCAGACAGTAACCCTTCCAACACTTTCCTCTTGTCTCTATATATTAGGTACCTATCTAGTGCTACCAATCCCTATTTCTGTAGGGAAATGAGAGAGAGCAGACAGTAACCCTTCCAACACTTTCCTCTTGTCTCTATATATTAGGTACCTATCTAGTGCTACCAATCCCTATTTCTGTAGGGAAATGAGAGAGAGCAGACAGTAACCCTTCCAACACTTTCCTCTTGTCTCTATATATTAGGTACCTATCTAGTACTACCAATCCCTATTTCTGTAGGGAAATGAGAGAGAGCTGACAGTAACCCTTCCAACACTTTCCTCTTGTCTCTATATATTAGGTACCTATCTAGTGCTACCAATCCCTATTTCTGTAGGGAAATGAGAGAGAGCAGACAGTAACCCTTCCAACACTTTCCTCTTGTCTCTATATATTAGGTACCTATCTAGTGTTACCAATCCCTATTTCTGTAGGGAAATGAGAGGGAGCAGACAGTAACCCTTCCAACACTTTCCTCTTGTCTCTATATATTAGGTACCTATCTAGTGTTACCAATCCCTATTTCTGTAGGGAAATGAGAGAGAGCAGACAGTAACCCTTCCAATACTTTCCTCTTGTCTCTGGGCAAGTAATGCTCAGTGTATTGCATTCATGAATAAAGTTTCTAGTCTCACTAGTCCCCTTATTTAATAAGGAGTTGGGTGCTTACTCTTATATTTCCATTATAAACCTAGAGATTATTGCAGTTGGTCTGATTATGACACATGTCAGCTGATGGTGATTCAGGAGAGGTCTGGGTGATGATTATATGAAAGGAATCTGAAGCCTTGGAGAGAAAATACTCAGAGCCCATGTTGGAATTAGAAGCCTCCCAGATATAAATGGGCAGCCGGACATATAGGAGACAATAAGCAGATCCCAGGCAGACACAGCCCTATGGATCATTTATGTCTCATTCATCATTTTATCTTTCCATCCAAACTGCCTTTGTTCATTGGGGGGCTCCCCACCTGCAGTGCAGTTATTTTATGGCAGCTGTGACCCCAATGACTTTTACAACCCGGGGCACCTTGCGGATTAATTGGTAGTCTCACCAGGAATTCAAGATGATTATTTACTGCTTTTTTTGGTTTCCCAATTTACCATAAATTGAATTAGCAATGTCAAACACTTTTCAGAGGACGAGCAAATAATTCCTGAGAAACCATTTGTTTTTTGCTGTTAGAACAAGCCGTAACTGTCAGTGAATCCCAGTGATTTAGCCCCACGGGGGCCTGGCCTTGCTGGGAATTCTGAGTTATTACTCAGTAGTAATAACCAGGAGCAACTAGTGATGGGCGAATTTGTGCCGTTTCGCCGGAAAATTTGCGAATTTCGCGAAACGGCGAAAAATTTGCGAAACAGCACCGACGTCTCGTTTGTGACGCAGGCGCCCGTTTTTTTGACACCGACTAATTTTTTTGGGCGAATTTTCTCGAATTTCTTCGCTGGCGGCGAATCGTGCAAATTCGCCACGAATTCGCGCCTGGCGAATAAATTCGCCCATCACTGGGAGCAACCAATCAGCAGCTGTTTCCATGGCAAAGAGACATGGGCACCATGAAAGTCCTGGCAGAATAAAGCCTTACGAGCGACTAACCACCTGGAATAACTTGATAATTGTTTTTATGCAATTTTACTGATTATCTATTTATTGTGTTTCCTGACCGGCCAATTTTCAAGAATTCTGTTTGATAAATAAATTATATACTTTTTTGAATACATTGGTCTTAAAATACACCTTTCATTTATTCCTTTGAGAATAAAGCCTTAGGGGCAGATTCACTAAAGGGCGAATTGTCACCAGTGACCGCTTCACACAAATTCGCTGCCACGATGCTAATTCACTAATATGCAAAGTTTCGTACTGTACGCCAAACACTGGCGACTCTTCGCTAACGTTACTTCGGCAGTGTGAGCATTTCATAGCGCAGATGTGCTAGCGTTTGTGCCTAGCGAAAATTTGGTAGTGATCTTGCGCTTAGGTCAATTTGCATACGGCGGGTAATTTAAAGTTGTACAGACGTCTTTATTATAAATGTTGGTGCAAATGCTTGAAGTTACCCCTTTTTATTACAAATGTCCAGGGAACCTTAATAAAGACAAGAGAGTTAATATAATGCCCTACACACGAGCCCACTGTAAAATTAATGTTCCATATATTATAAAATGTCTGGTGAAAACCCGTTACCCAAAAAAGTAAGTTAGAACTTTTGCAGGTAATTCTAAGTTAAAAAAAGGAAAAAACGCCATTGTTTTTGGAACTTTAATGCATTTTCAGCTCACAGGATATGATGTAAGTGACAGAAGATTGAGGAAGATCTCGCTGCTTTTTAGCACTTCGTCTGGTCTGAGGCGGCAAAGTCAACTCTGGCGAAAGAGCTAACGTTCAGTAAAAATCCTCACTTTAGTGAATTAGCGGAGTAACGTTCATTCGTCAAAGCGAAAAGTCACCTGGCAATAGAGTGCAAATGAACGCTAGTGACGGTCCTGTTCGCTAGAGAATTGGCGCCTGCACCTGTTAGTGAATTGGCGATGTCCCTGCGGGTGGCAACACCGGCGAAAAGTCAGTAGCGTTAGCCACTTCGTTCTTTAGTGAATCTGCCTCTTAGTCTCAGGGATAGGTTGAGGGTAATAAGGAGGAAGAGGCAAGTCCTTAAAGGGCATGTAAAGGTAAAAAATAAAATCCAATTTTTACTTTCTTTAATGAAAAAGAAACCTATCTCCAATATACTTTAATTAAAAAATGTGTAACGTTTTTATAAGAAATAAGACTATATGCAGTGAAATCCTCCCTTCATTTTCTGCTGTGGATAGGAATTGTCAGACGGTCCCTAACTGCTCTGCAGGGAAACAATCATACTTATGAACAGCAGGGGGAGCCCCCGCCTTACTTCCCAGCCATGCAGAACTCAAGCAGCTTTGTTTATGACGATCCCTAAGCAGTTCAGACCACACTGAGCATGTGCAGGGTCAGGATCTTGCAAATATGTATAACAAAGTTACAAGATGGTGACCCCCTGTGGCCAACTTTGAAAGCATAAATCATTTGTTTGATTAAGCTTGTGGTGCAGTAAGTTCATGTTTATATTTAGTATACAAAATACAGCATTTCTAGCCTTGTTCTAATTTAGACTTTACATGCCCTTTAAAGTCGAACTAAAGCCCCCAATAATAAAAGCCCCTACCTACTACCCCTGATGGTCCCCCCCACCCTGCTCCCCTCACATAGTTCATTAGCCCTGAAAGTGTCCCGAATACATTGTTCACGTGTGGTTGCAGAGTAAGAGCAGCAGAGCTCATGGGCACCATCTTCAGGATCCATATACCAATACCGGAGGAATTGTAGCCAAAATAATTCCAGGGCATTGTCCCAGAGATTCCACCGAAGGGCAACTCTATGGACCTTATTAGTAAGTCCTATGATAAAGTCATCAGATCTGATTCAGGGACTAAACAAAATATACAGTTAGGAAAAATAAAAACAGATATAAGAATAAAAGCAAAGATGATTATAATGATAAAATCTATTTTGTAACGGAATACAGTCAAATCTGAAATATTTAAGAAATATCTTCCCATTTTGTGTAATGACCATAAATTGAATGAGGTATTATCCTTTAATGACATTAAAGCCCCTACTTTAGGCAATATTTTGGCTCCTAGTTTGGTTTCTTCTGCTACATTTAACCCAAGAGGTAATGGGCTCTCCTTCAAGGGGACATTTAAGTGTGGAGCCATTATGTGTAAAACCTGTAAGGTGATTGATGTGAGCCATGACTTTTTACCGAATGTTACAGGTTCAACTCACAAAAATAAAGGTTTTTATAATTCTATATTATTATCTATAATTCTATATTATTATAACTCTAAACGGATAGTTTACCTCCTGGAGTGTAAATGTTGTATGAAACAATATGTTGGCCTCTCAATCCGATGTATGAAGGATAGGATAAGAGAATGTAACCCTATTTTGGTTACTGTCGCTTTAAATTACAATTAACACTTGGGGGGCCCTAAGTCCCTTTTGCGTATGAAAAGTATTGGGAACTGGAATTTACAGCGCAGTGCCTCCACCTAGGGAACACTGAGGAGCACACCTCAGAGAACTTGCACTAGGACAAATAAAACACACAGTTTGCAAATGAAACAAATATAAACTTTATATAAACAGTAGTGAAAGAACTTGGGCAACTAATAAACAATACACCCCTGCACTGGGGACACGTGGGACCTACCTAACTCACTATTAGGTACTTAACTGTTTCTCCAATACAGTCCTTTTTATTATCAAAGTCCCAATCCTCTGCAAGGGGTTAATAACAACACAGTTCAGTGGGATGGAGCAGGTGCAGAATCAAGGAAAGGCTGGAGTGGGGTGGAGTGGGTACAGATTCAAGGAAAGGCTGGAGTGGGATGGAGCAGGTGCAGAATCAAGAAAAGGCTGGAGTGGAATGGAACGGATACAGAATCAAGGAAAGACTGGAGTGGGATGGAGTGGGTACAGAATCAAGGAAAGACTGGAGTGGGATGGAGTGGGTACAGAATCAAGGAAAGACTGGAGTGGGATGAAGCAGATGCAGAATCAAGGAAAGGCTGGAGTGGAATGGAACGGATACAGAATCAAGGAAAGACTGGAGTGGGATGGAGCGGGTACAGAATTAGTGGGATGAAGTGGGTACAGAATCAAGGAAAGGCTGGAGTGGGATGGAGCGGGTACAGAATTAGTGGGATGAAGCAGAGGCAGAATCAAGAAAAGGCTGGAGTGGAATGGAACGGATACAGAATTAGTGGGATGGAGTGGGTACAGAATCAAGGAAAGGCTTGGAGGAACAGGATGAAATAAGTGAAGAACAAGAGACGGAACAGAGTGAGTGTAGACAAGACTGGAATGGGATGGTATCGGCGAGAATAATCTAGATAAAGACTGGGGAGCTGAACAGACGCGACTGGATCATCCAGTAATGATGAAACAAACTAAAAAACTGGCTTGTACATTACATTGTAACATTTCTTGGGAAAGGGTTCGGCTCATGCAAACAGAAGAGCTTTGGGGACCTGCAAGATCACCTTATTAACCTTATTCAAGACTATGTGCTGGTTCAGTGATCCTCGCAACACATTTTATATTTACAAAATGTAAATATCAAATTGTATTTTAGTAAATGAACCCCTGTGTAGTGTGATTGGGTTGCACATTGTTGAGCAGTGGCAGATATACTTGTTCAGAAGCTGGATCATAGTAACATAGTAAGTTGGGTTAAAAAAAGACACATGTCCATCAAGTTCAACCATTTAAGTCTATATATAACCTGCCTAACTGCCAGTTGATCCAGAGGAAGGCAAAAAACCCATCTGAATCCTCTCCAATTTGCCTCAGAGGGGGAAAATGGCAATGGGACCAGTCCCTGGATCAACTTGTACTATGAGCTATCTCCCATATCCCTGTATTCCCTCACTTGCTAAACACCATCCAACCCCTTCCTTATACCTATCTAATGTATCAGCCTGTACCACTGATTCACTTCCCAGCTCTCCCTGTAACACCCCTTTCCCTCCTCTAATCTCATTGGCTCCCTCCTGTCTGCTGGGAGGAGCTACTGGTGAATAAAGCATCCGACCCTTCCTTGTACCTATCTAATGTATCAGCCTGTACCCCTGATTCACTTCCCAGCTCTCCCTGTAACACCCCTTTCCCTCCTCTAATCTCATTGGCTCCCTCCTGTCTGCTGGGAGGAGCTACTGGTGAATAAAGCATCCGACCCTTCCTTGTACCTATCTAATGTATCAGCCTGTACCAGTGATTCACTTCCCAGCTCTCCCTGTAACACCCCTTTCCCTCCTCTAATCTCATTGGCTCCCTCCTGTCTGCTGGGAGGAGCTACTGGTGAATAAAGCATCCGACCCTTCCTTATAGCACTTGGGCAAAAAAGGGTAAAAAACGAGCAAATAACACCTATCGATAGCAGGATAGAAGGAAATAATCACACAGGAATAGAGCTGTAAAAGCATTTAAAGGCATGTGGGAGGAGGGCAAAAGAATAGAGAGTGAAATAAGAGAAATAAGAGAGAGAAATGCACAATAGAAGACAATGGAGAATGCACATAGGGAGGAGGGGACTGTATGTTACAATTAAACATGGAAGGACAGAAAAGGAAAAGGTGGGGCAAAAGAGGACAAGTAACCTCCCTTTTCAACAAACAATTACAAAGTGTAAAGTATACCAACAACCGGCCTCTTTAAAGGAGAACTAAACCCTAAAAATGAATGTGGCTAAAAATGTCCTATTTTATATAGTGAACTTATTGCACGAGGCTAAAGTTTGAGCTTGTCAATAGCAGCAATGATCCAGGACTTCAAACTTGTCACAGGGGGTCACCATCTTGGAAAGTGTCTGTGACACTCACATGCTCAGTGGGCTCTGATTGGCTGTTGAGAAGCTAAGCTTAGGGCTTGTCACTAATTATCCAGCAGAAAATGAGCTTCCCTGGCTGTAATATAAGCTGATGCTACAGGTTTGCTGATTATTCAATTCTGATGCTAATTGCACTGGTTTCTGTGCTGCCATGTAGTAATTATGTGTATTAATTACTAATCAGCCTTATATTGTGACATTTCTATTCTATGTGTACTGTATATTGTGAATGGCTCCCTAAGCTCAGTAAGTGACAGCAGCACAGAGCATGTGCAGTGAATCAGCAGAAAAGAAGATGGGGAGCTACTGGGGCATCTTTGGAGACACAGATCTTTACTGCTAAAGGGCTGTGGTTGCCTTGGGCTGGTACAGAAGCACAACATTTCTAGCTACTTCTTTAGTTAGGCTTTAGTTCTCCTTTAAGACAGTTTAGGACTTTAGAGGCCCAACCAGCCATTACTTTGCCCTTTGCACACTGCCCATCTTGTATAGTCACAGGTCTATGGGGGGAGCCTGTGCCCTCCTGGCAATTTGCAGTGCGCAAAGTGCAAAACAATGACCAATTGCAGCTCTTTTTTTTGCACTTTGAATACTGATTTCTTTAATGGAAATGACCCCTAATACCATATGTTTCTGGAAAGCATTCTGTATGGAAACAACAGAAAACAGACAGCTCTCACGAAGAACGACGGCTTATGGAGAGCAGATGTTGGAGCACATGAAAGTCTCATTATTGTTCTTGTCAGATTCCCCGCGTATCCAGAACACTCTGGCAGCAAAAACACAAACTGCAATTACCTCCCGAAATGAGAAACTCGTGCGGGTCAGACCTGGAGCAACTCTGCACTTGCTCCGACTGCCATTCGGAAATGAAATGCGGTGCCCAGTTGATCCAATGATCCCAGTCTTCTAGTCTTGCCCTCATCAAGTCAATTAGTACATGTATGGGACCTGGTATCCAGAATGCTCAGGACCTGGGGTTTTCCAGATAAGGGTTCTTTTCATAATTTGGATCTCCATACCTTCTGATTCTGATTGTCGCCCCGAAGAAGAGGTGATTTGTCGCCAGGGCGACTAATCTCCCGAATGTGCCCCTGTGCCCTTACCCTTATTGGAGCTCCATATTCATCTACTAAGGTCCCTTTCCGTGTTTCAAAGGAGGGGTGGGTGTGTCTTAATGGTCCCTGCCAGAATCACAGTAGGAGGGGGACAGCCAATCACAGCCCTGCAGTCGCACAAGGGACACTGAAGTTTACTGAGTTCTGCCGACTCCCCTGCACAGCCTGGGAATGGAGGCAGCAGCAAGTGGAACAGATGGGCAGGGCTAGTAGGGTTTTTTGCAAGAATTTTCAATAAATCAGCCTGAAACACTTTTGTGAAGCAAATTCCTTCTCTATTTAAAGGAGTACAGTGCACTGGCACATTCTTGTTTTTCACCCAATATGTCTTTTTTAACCTCCAGGCCGCAACATACTTGAACTGGGCCCGAATCTGATGTGGCTCCCTCGAATTTGATGCGGTGCACCTGAATTTGACGTGGGCGCACGAGATTTGACACTAGAGCACCCGAATTTTATGCAGGCGCACAAGTTTTGACACTAGAGCACCCGAATTTGATGCAGGTGCACGAGATTTGACACTAGAGCACCCAAATTTGACGCGGGCAGACAAAATTTTATGCTGGTGCGCCCAAACTTGATGCGGCACGAGAAGTTGACCACCCCCCCATGGTCCTTGCAAAAAATTAGGGTTTTACACCGGTCCCTGGGGCAAAAAAGATTGGGGGCCGCTGCTTTAACTAACAGCTGCATTCACAAAAGAATAAATAGTAGTGTTAAAATAGCATTTCTGCAGCCATTTTGCCAATTTTTCCTCCATTGTGTCAAATGAATTCTGTTTCACCATTGCTAAAATAAGTCCTGTGATATGAGAGCAAATACGCCAAAATTAAGGGCCATGCTCGTTCCAGCCATTAGAACTCGTTATTTCCCTAGAGCTACGTTAATGCACGTCATTCATTAAACACCTCTGACCAATCAAGGAATCTCGATCTGATTTTGATCTATTAATTCTCACTCTATAAATACATGGTTGGAGTCAAAACCGGTTTCAATTAAATTTCAGCACCAATTAAGGCCATAATTATAGACGGTGATGAATTCTGGCACGGGAAAGGAACCCATTAGCGAGGACTACGAGGCTACGAGGCAACGCTATGCACAGACTAAACACAAAGCTCTCTCCTGAGACTGAAATACAAACGAAAAGTCTCTTATAAAGTAACGTCAATAAATCCTAAAGCTCACCCTGTGCAGATGGTCAGGCTGGTTGAGAAGAAAAACCTGCTGGAAAAGAACTTGCTGGTTCTGGAACGTACCATAAGCACAGGGGACATAACTTTATTGAAATCCAGGTTTATACTTTGGCCATATCCATGTAACATTGTGGGGGTGGTGATGATTAACCAAGAATAATATTGCTTTAAAAAACATATTTTATATTCTCCAAACCTTCTAATGAAGCTGGTCAATTGTAGGTATGTGATCGTGCTGAGATTCTGGTTTATGATCTTGTTATACAGATATTCCTGACTGCCACCTATCCTTGACCTCAAAGGAGAATGAAATTCTACCCACTACCCCCCTCCTACCCCACTACCAAACCTCACCACTCATTAGTCTCACCAATAAAACCAGAAGGAGCATGAGGTGGTGCCCAACAACAACCCTGTTGTGCGACCGATAAGTCCAGTTGTGAGACTAACTGATGGGACATTTGGGAGTGGGGAGGGAGCTAAAACATATGCAGGGTTAGTCTTACCATAACTCCATGTAATTATAAAGGATCCCATTGAGTGGAGCCTCTCGGGGAGTTACAGTAACCTAAATCCCTTTCCAAACTTTGGCCCTTACTCTAAGCCAGGTGTTGCCTTGGAGAATTAACTCCACACTAGTCTCCTTGGTGGAGCCCAATGCTGCTCTTGATAAGCTGGCCTGTCTGACTCCCAACCAGGCCCAGACTGGCAATCTGTGGGTTCTGCTATAATGTGCCATAGAAAGTCAGTATTTAGTGGGCTGGTTGGGGCTGATTGGGCCTCCGTGTGGGCTGATTGGGCCTTTGTGTACCTGAAATGCCAGGGCCTATTTTGACTCTCGGTCCAGACCTGCTCCCAACTCATAATTTGCTAGGACAGTTACTGCCATCTACTATCTTTACCTTTCCCACAGGGTCCTGGGGTCCAGGGCTGGTTCACTTAAGACACATATTTGATACTAAGGTCTTCTTCTCCAGGTTCTCTAGTACCTTCATGCTGGTGACAGGTGGAGTCCAAAGAGGAAGAACCAATTGCTCCCTGTTATTATATAACCAATGGACAAGAATTACAATCTCAAGATCCCTAGGCTAATTGGGAGAACCTCCCTCCCACAGGGCAAATCTAAAAGAACCTGAGACATTCTAAACCAACAAGGGAGTTAAGGGGGTGGTGCACCTTGGTGTTCACTGTCAGTATGATGTAGAGAGTGATATTCTGAGACAATTTGCAATTGGTTTTCATTTTTATTATTTGTGTTTTTTGAGTTATTTAGCTTTTTTATTCAGCAGCTCTCCAGTTTGCAATTTCAGCAATCTGGTTGCTAGGAACCATATTACCATAGCAACCATGCATTGATTTCAGAGACTGGAATATGAACAGGAGAGGCCTGAATAGAAAGATGAGTGATAAAAAGTAGAAATAACAATTTGTAGCCTTACAGAGTATTTTTTTAGATGGGGTCAGTGACCCCCAAACTGGAAATTAATAAACTATGAAAAATAAATAAAGAATTAGCCATTCTATAACATAGTAAAAGCTAACCACTGTGGAGAATTTCCATGTTTCACCATCAGTGAATAAATTCCCAAAACTGTGGCAAAAAAATCACTGCCAATAAAATCACCGGCCAATAAACACCTCTTATGTAGTGATGGACGAATTTGTCCCGTTTCACTTTGCCGAAAAATTTCCAGCGAAGCTTCAATTTTGATGTCAGCGAAAATTATTCAGATGGCCATTGACTAATGCGTTTGGACAAAATAGGCGCATGACTAATTGTTGCGGGTGTCAAAATTAATGCGGGTGTCTAAATTGTCTCAGGCGCCAATATTCCCATTTCACTGGAAATTGTTTTCGGCGAATCTAAATGGGACAAATTTGTCCATCACTACATAAGAGGTGTTTATTGGCCAGATTTTTGTTGGGTTGCACAAGACTGGCTGTTGTGACCTAAACACCCCTAAGAAAAACTGAACTTTTTGGGTCAAAACCGAACAATTCTATGTACCCTACATGTATTACTTATTTTTCTAATCAGGCCCTCTGTCATGATTTTGAATGTTACTGACCACTAGGGATGTCGCGGACTGTTCTGCGGCGAACTTGTTCGCGCGAACATTGGCTGTTCGCGTCCGCCGCAAGTTCGCGAACGTCGCGCGACGTTCGCCAATAGGCGTTCGCGTCAAAATCGTTCGACCATTCGACCATTCGGTCGCTAAAATCGAACGATTTTCGTTCGATTCGAACGATTTTCGTTCGATTCGAACGAAAATCGTTAGATCGAACGATTAAAATCCTTCGATCGTTCGAATCGAACGATTTTCGGATGTTCGAAGTTCGCGAACTGTTCGCGAACTGTTCGCATTTTTTGCCGGTGTTCACGAACACATTATCGGCGGTTCGCTACATCCCTATTGACCACAGTGTTGGACTGGGGAGTCTGGGCCCATCGTAGCTGCTGTTTCAGGGTCCCCCAGTCGCAAACTTTTCCAAACGCCACCAGCCTCCACTACAGTCGGGTCTGGAGAACCTAAGGGTCCTGCTGGGGAGCTGGAGCAGGTTCAACACACTGAGTTTTTCCCAGTTAGATAGTGGCAGAATAAATATAAATTAAATCCATATTGAATCAATAAAATGTCCCATTAAGGTGGACGTCTCCTTAAAATGCTTCTTCATTAAAGGGATCCTGTCATCAGAAAACATGTTTTTTTCAAAACACATCAGTTAATAGTGTTACTCCAGCAGAATTCTGCACTGAAATCCATTTCTCAAAAGAGCAAACAGATTTTTTTATATTCAATTTTGAAATCTGACATGGGGCTAGACATTTTGTCAGTTTCCCAGCTGCCCCTGGTCATGTGACTTGTGCCTGCACTTTAGGAGAGAAATGCTTTCTGGCAGGCTGCTGTTTTTCCTTCTCAATGTAACTGAATGTGTCTCAGTGGGACATGGGTTTTACTATTGAGTGTTGTTCTTAGATCTACCAGGCAGCTGTTATCTTGTGTTAGGGAGCTGTTATCTGGGTACCTTCCCATTGTTCTTTTGTTTGGCTGCTGGGGGGGGGAAGGGAGGGGGTGATATCACTCCAACTTTCAGTACAGCAGTAAAGAGTGACTGAAGTTTATCAGAGCACAAGTCACATGACTTGGGGCAGCTGGGAAATTGACAATATGTCTAGCCCCATGTAATTTTTCCCATGACAGTATCCCTTTAACAATATGGAGACAGAAAAGGACACATCTCCTTTGACTTTCCACCTGAATGAGGTAACACGACTGGAAACAAAGACTGGAAATAGAAATGGATCCGGTGGGGAACAGATCTCACTTTTAAACATCTTCCAGTGACATTTTACCTTCCAGAAGGTAATTTGCTTATCCTTCAATCCCCCCCCCCCCCGAATTTATTTACTGCTGCGTTGGGACTGAAGGAACATGTTGGTACTGATTATTTTTAACTAAGTGAATATTTCCTCTTTAAATTGAATCCACGTTTTAAGAAAATAAAGAAAAAATGTTGATTTCCACCCCAGAATTATAAAGTAACCACTCAAGCGAACATTTATAGAACGTTTCATTTTATAATGTTAATGGCAAGTCTTGTTTAGTCTGCTCATGGCGGGAGTTACTGAACTTTCCCAGTTTAACAGAGAATGCCCCCAGTCTGGATAATTTATTCATCCCTCTCTATGGTGCCTTATTTGGGGATTGGGAGGGAAAAGGAGGATCTAGAATTTGAGGCAGGAAACCAGGAAAGAACAGGTTATTGGGAATTCCACGGCACAACGTAAAATGCCATTGGGAATCGACTGGGCCCATTCATTTCAAGGCTGATTATATGTTAATAAACATCAGGATTCAAGTTTAGGGCGTGTTATGAAGGAAAGGAAACTTATACCTGCTGGGAAAATAGTAAACCTGGAAAACATTTAGGATATATACAAATAAAAAAAACACTTTTGTCTAGCCATTTGCCTGCAAACAATAGAAGTAAATATTGCTCGTATGTACAGTCAATCTCAAGAAGTAATACAATCAGGCATTAAGGACACTTGCACTTAACTCCTGTTATACAGAACATACATTTGTGTTTCTTTTCCCTTTATCCTTGGTCCATGGCCCCTATGGTGAGGACCATATCAAGAGCCTATTGAGGTTCTCATCGAACTTCATTTTTTAGCCAAATTGTTTGATGTTTGAAACAGTGTTGGACTGGGGCCCATCTGGGCTGCAGCCTTAGGGACCCCCAGAATCCCCAGCCGTGCCGTGAAGTCCACCCGGTGCAGTGTACCTTGTCCCCCAACGTGTGTCCCTTGTTACATACCCTGTTTACTCTTTTTGTGACCATGATCAGGGCTGGGGGGAGGTCAGGGGGCAGCATCCAGAGTTTATGCAGAGCAGGTCTGGAATAACGGGCCCAACGGGATTTTTTCAGATGTCCCCGTGGCCTAGTCAGACCCTGATATGAAATTTAAAAAGGTCCCCATGTGCTTAGTCTCTTTGGAGAACTTGAAGCAGGAGGCCTCAGTGAGGTCCTTAGGTGGAGAAAAGAGTCAGGACTAAAAAGGGTTAACTCTAATTAACCGTAGCCTTAGAGAAATAGTGAGTGAGGCATAGACATTGGATAGCTGATCCTATAACAGAACATTTTTTTTTCAGATTCCCACAGTAGCTAGAAAAGCAGCCTGTGCTAAGCCTTAGTGTGGGGTAGTTCCCAGGTGGTACTCACTGAGTGTAGGGACTCAAGTGGGTCGAGATCCTTTGGATCACCCTTGAGGCAGCCTAGTTATCTCAGCAATTAAGGTTGTAGTGCAACTACCTCACCCTTCCATCTGGCACTTACAGAGAGGGCTCAACCGAGTGAAAGGGTTGTAAATGTCAAGGTCAATACAGCCAAAAAATGGTTACAGTATCAATAGCAAAGGTCAGCTTTTTGTCCCAACTAGGGATGCACCGAATCCACTTTTTTGGATTCGGCCGAACCCCCGAATCCTTCACGAAGGATTCGGCTGAATACCGAACCGAATCCGAACCGTAATTTGCATATGCAAATTAGGGGTGGGAAGGGGACAACATTTTTTACTTCCTTGTTTTCTGACAAAAAGTCACGCAATTTCCCTCCCTGCCCCTAATTTGCATATGCAAATTAGGATTTGGATTTGGTTCAGCCGGGCAGAAGGATTCGGCCGAATCCGAATCCTGCTGAAAAAGGCAGAATCCTGGCCGAATCCGGAACCGAATCCTGGATTCGGTGCATCCCTAGTGCCAACACAGACTAATATTCTGCTGACGTAGTCACAAGTGGTTGAGTTGCCATCCATTGACGGTCGGTACACATATTGGTCCATAGTAAATGAGTGCAGATAATTAAAGCTGACTGTAAAGAATAACCCACAAACCCTCCATATAA
This sequence comes from Xenopus laevis, assembly GCF_017654675.1. NCBI lineage: Eukaryota > Metazoa > Chordata > Amphibia > Anura > Pipidae > Xenopus > Xenopus laevis. Next base: position 185,513,875 of record NC_054373.1, read on the forward strand.
AGCACATATTTTGACATATACAAATACTGAGCCATTTACGTTATTTAAGGCCATCATCTTTCACTGAAAAAAAAAAGACTTCACACTTGAGCCCATATGGGAAGCATATCGCATTGCATGCACTAATTTCTGGGAGGGGAACGCATGCAAGTCCAACGGTTCCTGCCCAGAGAAGGATCTAATTGTTTCCTCCCGGCGAACACTTGTTTATCCACCCGTGATTAGTCTGCATGGTTGGGAAATCGACTCGGCACAGTTTGTTCCATTTGTTAAAGCGCCGGTCACTGGCAGTTTACATTAGGATCTGAATAATTACGTGTGTTTGGTGGGAATATCTCCATGGCTTGTTGCAGTTGTTTATACAATTGTTAGCATTTCAGATCATTAGCTAATATGACAAATAGGCCTTAAACGGCAGTCGAACCCACTTGAGCCTCACAAACCTCTTGCTAGAGGAGAGTTTCATAAAGAGCGTATCGCCAAAGTTGGGGGCTTAATACGTAAGAGTATATATGTTTCTAAAATCTGATAAACTTATATTGTGATTCATGAAGAAAAGTGTTGTTATGAAATCATGAATGGGTGGGCAATGTACATCAGGACTTTAATATCCCTTTGTTACATCCTGAAGACTAAACATTTTGGGTCCGAAGATTCCTACTGTCTCATCCTCTAAACCAGGGGTCCCCAACCTTTTTACCCATGAGCAACATTCAGATGTAAAAAGAGTTGGGGAGCAACATAAGCATGAAAAAGTCCCTTGGGTGCCAAATAAGGGCTGTGATTGGCTATTTGGTAGGTCCTATGTGGACTAGTAGCCTACATTGAGGCTCTGTTTGGCAGTACACCTGGTTTTTATACAACCAAAACTTGCCTCCAAGCCAGAAATTCAAAAATAAGCCCCTGCTTTGAGGCCACTGAGAGCAACATCCAAGGAGTTGGGGAGCAACATGTTACTCACTAGTTACTGATTGGGGATCACTGCTCTAAACCTATAAGTAGTCAAGGTTTGAATTGTAATTATGAATTTTCGAGTTTGATTTTTGGTCAAAACTCAAAAATTCAATTTGGGAATAATTCAAACTCAAATTCGAAATTTATCATACGTTGACCCTGGGAACAACTCAAATTTGATAGTACTCCACCTAAAACCTGCTGAGTTCATGAAGAAGTCCAGTGACCCATTTGAAGATGTTGATAGCTTTCCTAAAATTCTAAAGTTTTTTTGGAGGAAAAACTTGATTCGAGTTTTCGAGTCGGTATTATTCGTATGAGTTTTAGACGTTCTAGTTTTTTCTTAAATAACATACTATTCGAGTTTCGAGGTCATTCGAGTTTATTTGAGGTAAAGAAAAACTGTATAACTCAATCTTTGATAGATTTGCCCCTGATTGTCCTAAGCTCTTATCTTTTTCAATTCAGTTCCCATGGCAGCAGGTGTATTACAGGAGGGATAGGGTCTCAACTTGAGAGGGGGAGAGAGGTTTGTGTAGCCCCCCATATCTAGTTCTATCTTCAGCCCCTAAGGCATCATGGGGAGGCCCATTTAATTTCTTTATGAGTTTTCTCTGAAATGCAACTGTGGAAAAAAATCTCAATCTGAGTTTTTCCACGATCAAATGTTTTTGACTCAAATCTTTCATATTTAAGAGAAACTTTACGAATCTCATAGTCAATCATTCTGGGGCCCACCGGGAGTTCAAATTTGAGGGCCCTTCTCCCGGCGTCCAATATTGTTCTGCCTCCTGTGGCACGCATTCTTCCCTTCTCCTTAATTTAACTCCGGAATCTGGTCTGGCCGGGGGAGAGAAGATGGGATGGTCCAGGCTGGGAGCCTTTTTCAGCAGAGCCCATAAAAGTGGTGTCCCACCAGCTCAGTCCAATACCGGGTGAAGGGGTATTCAGTGTGAATGAAGGATGGGGATAGGTAGGTGAGCGTGAGGTGCTGGGCGACAATGCTTTTTGGCTAAGCTCTGGAAAAAAACGTGAAAATCAAATTTTTTATTTAATTTTTAAAAAATGGACCTGATAAAACTCAAATATTATAATTGCTTCAACTGACTTCAATAGAGGCTTCAACTAACTTCAATAGAGGTCCCCATATAAAGCTTGATTCTTTTTCTTTTCAATAGTTTTTATTTGAATTTTAACATTTAGAGAAAGGTAGTTGCGCATTTATCTAACATCATCAGATATTTGCACAAAAGAAAAAATAAAGAACGAGAACAAAATAAAAAAATTAAATTAAGTACCTTTTGATGGCATGTCGTGTTTTATAAAAATTTGTATTGTTCAAGATTCTTTTTCAATTGACAAATCTAAAATATGAATAAAAAACATTTGCGATTGTGTTCAAACTGCAGGAAAAAAATCACTTGAATCTTAATAAATCAGCCCCAAAATGAAGAAAACCCCAATGCAAATGATTTTCTCTTAGAAAGTTCTCCCTTTGCTTAGGGTAGAATGGAAAAGACAAAATTCTACATCAAATGCTGATTAAAAAAACGCAAATAAGAAAATAAAAATAATAAAAACTCATTATAAAACATTTCCCTTAGTATGAGGCTCCAGGTCAATTACAAGACGTAGTGTGTTGCAACACTTGTAGGTTTGAGCATCGTGTACTGTAAATAATCCCCCCACCAAAGCCAATCCATGTATTCCGTGAGGCTATAGCAGCCCAAGCAAAATATTATTAAACCCAAGCAGCGAGGGGAGCTTTGAGGAACGCTACATTAAGGCACATTAAGGTTGGTGCACTTGAAAGTCTGGAAATGTCTGCACTGTGTCAAAAACTGAATTCACACGTCATTTAGAAAGGTTTGAAATGTTTCCTTTCAAATAAAGGAAAAATCATTCTGCCCTTGATGATCACTTGAAACATCAACTTGTGGGCGGTTTGTTGAAAATGAGGTTTGTTCTCACCTCGCCAGGGTGGTGGAAGCAACGTGCGGCTTGATTGTTCCTACAAAAGCCCCATTTATTATAAGAAGGACCCGCTAATGAAATACATGGAAAAGGAGTCCAAGTAGATGGTTGTTTGATGTCCATCGCCATGTAGGTCACGTATGGGATGATGTTAATAGTCCTTCACTGGAATAATGTTATTGAAGATTGAGATGTATTTGAAAAACTTTTGATGTAGAATAAACTGTTCCTGAAAAATTCTTCTTTCATGGAAGAGCTAAAAAAAAATTCTCCGTGAATAAACTATAAATGTGAAAAAAAAAAATGATGACAGAGATTTGTCCAATAAAAGATCAATTCATTGTTCGCTGTAGGTTGAAAAGTACTTTATTAAACTCCTCAACTAAAAACATCTGGCTCATGTTTATTGGGTTCCAGTTGGACAGGCATCATAAAAAAACGATTTTCAACAAACACACAAAGGATACCCTTGGTAATTGGTTATAATTTTATCCTTCAGATTAAAGTAGACTTGACCTTGGTCAGTATATTATGATTGACAATATCAAAAAAAGAAAAAAATTACCCCGCTCAATCCAATTAATTCAAACACTTAAATAGATATAGACCTTTACAACCAGGTTTGAGATAATTGGTGATGTATATATAGATTTCCTTAACACCACCAATAATTATAAATCTAATTAGACCAATCACATAACAAATTAATAATTCCATAAAGTGCAGTGCAATAAGTTAAGAATCAATTGTTATAAATAAATTAATTCAAAACTGAATGATAATCCCACAATTAATGACCTTAAATTAAAATACTCCCCTCAATAGGTTATATCCCCATTCAGTTAAAGTGCAGCAGGATTTCTCCAATCAGTAATTACTAATCAATTGATTACTTGCAACCCAAAGGAAACCTTAAAGGGATACTGTCATGGGAAAACATGTTTTTTTCAAAATGAATCAGTTAATAGTCCTGCTCCAGCAGAATTCTGCACTGAAATCCATTTCTAAAAAGAGCAAACAGATTTTTTTATATTCAATTTTGAAATCTGACATGGGGCTAGACATATTGTCAGTTTCCCAGCTGCCCCTGGTCATGTGACTTGTGCCTGCACTTTAGGAGAGAAATGCTTTCTGTCAGGCTGCTGTTTTTTTCTTCTCAATGTAACTGAATGTGTCTCAGTGGGACATGGGTTTTTACTATTGAGTGATGTTCTTAGATCTACCAGGCAGCTGTTATCTTGGGTTAGGGAGCTGTTATCTGTTTACCTTCCCATTGTTCTTTTGTTTGGTTGCTGGGGGGGGAAAGAGAGGGGGTTGATATCACTCCAACTTGCAGTACAGCAGTAAAGAGTGACTGAAGTTTATCAGAGCACAAGTCACATGACTTGGGACAGCTGGGAAATTGACAATATGTTTAGCCCCATGTCAGATTTCAAAATTGAATATAAAAAAATCTGTTTGCTCTTTTGAGAAATGGATTTCAGTGCAGAATTCTGCTGGAGCAGCACTATTAACTGATTCATTTTGAAAAAAATTTTTTTTTTCCATGACAGTATCCCTTTAAACATGAATTAAGTACATGTGATTAATAGGGATGGGTGTATTTGACCCGTTTGGTTTCGCCAAAAATTTACCGCCGGCGAAACGTCGCCGACGCCCATTAAACTCTATGAGCGTCCAAAAAATGTTTTCGGGCGGCAAATTTTTTTTTGACGCACGTCACCATACACAAGTCTATGGGCGTCATTTCCACGGCGAAACAAGGTGAAAAAATTTGCCCATCCCTATTTAATTAATAAACCATTAGTAATATAAAGTGCAGTGCTAATAAATAGTAGTTAGTATCTTATACCAGTTGATTATAAATGTATAATTAATTTATGGTGACCAAAATTAGATAGGATAAAAATAAAATAAGCTGCTCGAATTCATACAATAGGAAGAAAATGAAACAATAGTCGGTGGAGTTGTCCCGATTTCTACTACCTAGTCTATTCTATGTCAAAAATTGAATTAAGAATTATACAGATATTCCTTATAAGGTAGACAGCGAGATGCTAAAATGATTTGCACCTAGGAGCCCTTTAACGAATGACCAAATTTGGATTTCTTCCACGAAGCTCTAAAAATTCATGGTTTTCTAATTTTTTAAAAAAAATTTGAGACTTATTACAAAACTTCACCAGGTAAAAGTTGACAAGATCCTATTGAAACCAGAGGGAGGTGTGTTGATCCTATTCGACCTCTTTAAATCAATTTGGACTTTTAGAGGTTTTCGAGGTATTCACATTTGTTCGAATAATTTTCTGTTCGCATTTCTTTCATTCATGTTTTTTAATAAATCTCAAGACATTCGTAGTTTTAGAGCGTTATTTATTAAAATCCAAATGTTCAAATGTTGAAAATTCTAGTTTTTTTCACTAGAAAACTCAAATATTTAGAGAAAAAAAAGCTAACATTTTTCATGATTTATTATACCCCCGATGCCTGAAATTGAAAAAATCCGACATCTTTGACCTGTCGAGGTCTTGTTTAAGTCAACGGGAGAGGCACCTATATCAATTTGAATCGTGTGTTTCGGGAAAAAAAGACTGGGTTTTCCCTCGATTTTGAGTTTTTTCACAATCTGATTAAATCAAGTTTTTTTTATTAATAAATATGCTAAAATCGGGCATAGGAGTTTGGCCATGGTTTTTAATAAAATATGACCCCCTTAGCGTTTTGTGAGTTAAGGTTTAAAAAAAAAAGAGATCAGATCAGATGTGGGTTTCACTTTTTCGTGAAAAGTTTCAAAGTCATGGGAGGTTCATTTTTGAATTAAAAATAGAAAGAACATAGGCAGTAAATGTCAATGATTATTTATATATATATTTGCAATATTGATGCAATTTTATCAGGAAAAAGAGAACATTCTATCACACTTGAATAAATGGCCTTTTCTGGAAATAATTCATAAAAACCTACCCAACTGGCAAGGGATAGTACCAATATGTGTGCCTGGGAGAGAATGCATTATGGGCCTGACAAGTACACCATCAGGGGGGCACAGGGGGTAACCCTGTACTGGGTCCGGGCGTCTTCTGAAGTCCTGAACCATCAAAATGCTGAAGAGCCAAAGAACTGAAGCCCGAAGCCTCGAAAAGACCCGAAGCCATGAAAAGAGCCGAGGTCACAAAAGGAGCCGAAGTTAAAGTCCTGAAGCCAGGAGTTCAATTCTACTGCTCACCAATGTGTGTTTTTTTATTTTTTTAAACCCTGGCCACCAATGTATTATTTTAATACTCTATAGGCCCCTGTCACCAATGTTTTTTTTAAAATATTCTCTGGGGCCCCAATTTTTTTAACTTGTAAGGGGGGGCCCTGGCACCAATGTTTTTTTTAACTTATGGGGAGCCCTGACCACCAATGATTTTTAAAAAACTTTTATGGGGGGCACTGGCACCAATGTTTTTCTTTTAACTTATAGGGGGGGCCCTGACGATCAATGGCTTTTTAAAACTTGTGTGTGGGGGGTTTACAGATTTTAGCAATGATGTCTGTGTGGCCTTTTAACTGCGGTGTGGGGGGCCGGGATCTGGGGTTGGGCTTGGGGTGGGCGGAGCCCGGCCCCGTGATTTCTAATGGCGGCCCTGGGGTTTAATTAAACGAATCTACTTTGTCCGATCACCTCTGAAGGATAGAGAGAATGATGAAATTCATTAACTACGTGTAAATTTGTTTAACTTTTCCCATTGCTCATGTGGTTTTGCCCAACTTTTATGGGGCGATTTATCAATTTCAGCTTGTTTCCCGCAGAAATAAAAACTTCAAATGCAAATCACATATTTCCATTCATTTTCAATAAGACTGTAAAATCTTAGGAAAGATGTGAGAAAGGTTTCTAATTTTATTCTTAAGCAGAAGAACATCAGCCTCTTTCTTTCTCCTGACAACTTCCTTGACTACTTGCTGGTCAGACTGGTGGGAAACTGACCAGCAGGTGGCACTGTTGTAACAAAACTCATTCATATTAACAGTACATGTATCCCTTAATATCTTGGAATAAAAACAAAATAAATAATGTAAATGAGAAAAGTGCTTAGAATAGCACCTCGTGAATTTTACAATCACTTATGGTGATGCCTAGTGATGGGAGAATTTATTCGGCAGGAGTGAATTCGTGTGATTCGTCGCTGGCGAATAAATTCGGTGGAGAAAATTCGCTGATGTAAAAAATAAATGAGACGCCGGCACAGTTTCGCAAATTTTTCGCATTTCACGTGAAATTCACAAATTTTTCGGCAAAGGGAAATGCCACAAATTCGCCCATCACTAGTGATGCCACGTTTTATACCAAAAATTCTATTTTCTCATTGATTCCAGAGGTGGAAAATCCCATTATCTTTGGTGTTTACCTTGAAAATAAACATTGAGAAGTTCTTTGTAATGGGCTGGATTAATTCAAGAAGTTCTACAACGGAGCTCTATAAATAATCCCTTGATTTTACACCGTCTTTTTTTTTGCTGTGAAAATGTTATAAATAAAATATGCCTATAATAGTTCATTCTAAAGGAAACTGCCAGTTTGAAATCCTTTCTGGTTCTCACCCAAACATTTCCTGCCTTAAATCTTCATTCCGAGCTGTGAAACAATAAAGGATTTATATCACACGGGGCTCCATTTATCATCTCTTGCTCTACGTAATTGGTTCTAAAAATATTTTCTCCAAATTTAAAACTTTTATTTAGAACTCTAGTCATTCCAATACAAATTTGAATCCAAGCCTTATATAAATTTTTTTTTTTATTTTGATCCTTTGCAGATGGTCCGTTTGACTCCAGAAGTCTTTCCTTACAAAGAACGTGGATAATGTCTGCCTTCTGCGGAACGTTGGAAAACATGCCAGTCCTGCGTGATATTCCCAATATCCTCCACCAGATTGAGTAACTCAGCTCTGATTTTCTAAAACATTCTCCCAAGGTGACTGCCAGCCTAAACATGAGAAGGTATTTGTTCATCACCAAGTAAAAACGTGATTCATTCGGCTGATCTCCCGGCTGAAATTGTGCAGCCCCAAATTGTGTTTTTAAATCCAATAAAACAAGGGAAGTCTTGTGGTTATAACTTTGCTTAGCGAAAATGTTGGAGACTATTCTCAGATAAAAAAAAAAAAGCTCTGACAAGTGCACTAAACACAACGATGTCCTGAATTTCTCAGCTGGAAACCTGGAAGTGGAGCTAAAGTGCGCCTGCATTGTGGTGAACATTCTCATACTTCTACAGTCATGGCTGTAGCCCTTCAATATTATGTTTTAAGGTTACAAAAATAAGCACAGACCCTATATGACTTCTCCTCTGTTGGATACAACTACAGCCAGATAGTAGTTCTCCTTGGAACACTGGTCTGATAAAAATGGTGCCTGATAAAGTGGGATCTAAATGGGAAGAATCCAATAATTGAGGCTCTTCAGAAATGGGATACGTTATCCGGAAACACATTATCCAGAAATCTCCAAATTATGAAAAGGTCATCTGCTGTAGACGCCATTTTTCCAAAAACGATTTCCTTTTTCTGTGTAATAATAAAACAGTCGCTTGTACTTGATCCCAACTAAGATATAATTAATCCTTATTGGAGGCAAAACCTATTGGGTTTATTTCATGTTTATATGATTTTCTAGTAGACTTAGGGGCCCATTTACTTAACTCGAGTGAAGGAATAGAAGAAAAAAAAGTTTGAATTTCGAATGATTTTTTTGGCTACTTCAACCTTCGAACTAAAAATCGTTCGAATATTCGACCATTCGATAATCGAAGTACTGTCTCTTTAAAAAAAACTTCGACCCCCCTACTTCGCCACCTAAAACCTACCGAGGTGCAATGTTAGCCTATGGGGAAGGTCCCCATAGACTTTCAAACAATTTTTTGGTCGAAGAAAAATCGTTAGATCGATGGATTAAAATCCTTCGAATCTAACTATTTGCAGTAAATCCTTCGGCAGTCGAATATCGAGGATTAATTAACCCTCGATATTCGACCCTATGTAAACCTGCCCCTTAATGTATGAAGTTCCAAATTAGAGAAAGATCCCTTATCAGTAAAACCTCATGTTTCGAGCACTCTGGATAACAGGTCCCATAGTTGTACTTTGTACTTGATCCCAACTAAGATATAATGAATCCTTATTGGAAGCAAAACCAGCCTATTGGGTTTATTTCATGTTTACATGATTTTCTAGTAGACTTAAGGTATGAAGATCCAAATTACAGAAAGATCCCTTATCTGAAACCCCCCAGATCCAGAGCATTCTGGATAACTGGTCCCATGCATGTACCTTGTACTTGATCCCAACTACGATATAATTAATCCTTATTGGAAGCAAAACCAGCCTATTGGGTTTATTTCATGTTTACCTGACTTTCTAGTAGACTTGGGGGCTGATTTAATAAAGGTCGAATAGCAAATTCAAATTTTGAATTTTTTATTTTTTTTTCAAAATTCACACATTCGAATTTTAATCCCCCAATTCAAATGTGAAATTTATCACAACTCGACCATGGAAACCATTCTAATTAGAATAGTCACCACCTAAAACCTGCGGAGTCCATTTACAAGTCAATGGCAGAACCATTTGAATATGTTACTTGCCTTCCTGACATTCAAGTTTTTTCAGAGGGAAAACATGATTCGGTTACAATTCAAATTTTCGGGACGGGACAATTCGATCGAATATTATACGTTAGAATTTTTTCTTACATAACCCTCCATTCGAGTTGTGAGTATATATTCAAATTTACTATAATAAAAAAAAATTCACATTAATTCAACCTTTAATAAATTTTACCATTAAGTTATGAAGATCCAAATTACAGAAAAAAAATATTATTTGGAAAACCCCAGGTCTCGAGCATTCTGGATAACTGGTTCCATACCTGTACAATGATAGTTTTGTGGGTTTTTTTTTTTTAATGCATTGAAAATCTCAATCTTACATGAATTTGGGATACACTCGTAGCCCTCTATGCCAATTGCTATTACAGCCCCGTAGTTAAGGAGAAGGGAAGTTGCTGCCTGCTCAGTTGGGTGAAATATGGCCAGACAGTGAGATTTTACAGGAATAGGAGTGTAAGAACCAAGCATATATTTAAATGGGTCACAGCATACTTCCCAACATTTTGGAAGTAAAAAGAGGGACAAAGAATTTTTTTCCACATGTAGCGCAGCAATTTTTTGACCACACCCCTTTCCGTGGCCACACCCCCTAATTACCATGTTTGTTTTACAAAATTTGGCAGGTTATGAAAGTTTGAAAATATTTCTCCTTATCTAAACTGTGTTTTTGTGTCTCAAAATTGTTACAAAGTATCTTATTTGCACCTGTTAGCTGTTCTGGGCTCTCTGCTAAAAGCCAATTAAGTGAGAAACTTTGTTTCTTTTTCTGGCTGTTCAGTGCAGAGAAAAGAGGGACTTTCCAGTACAAATGAGGGACTGCAGGTTGAGCTGTCAAAAGAGGGACTGTCCCTCCGAAAAAGGGACAGTTGGGAGGTATGGTCACAGTGATATGGAGTGACTAAAGAACAGAATGGCCAACGTCTTGCAATGGTCCACTCAAAAATGTAGGTACACAAGCATCAAACAGAACAGAGGGGTGCAAATGTTCTTGGAAGAATCGCCCAAATCACCCACGAACAGAGTGCAAAATCTTTACCCCAAAAGATCTGCAGCCAGGAGAGAAACAGCCTAGACAGCCAACACATCTCTGCTTTGGTTTGTTTGGAGGTTACACTACACGGCAGGAGGCCACTTCTGACCATTAGCAAATCCAGAGCTTGGCTAAGAACGACCGGGGCCCTTTGGAAACGGAATTCAGCCGAATCGATCCAGGCTACATTTCTATAGGTCAGGATGAATAATAGGGCCGAGTGTATGACTCACTACATACGAAGGATTACAGAGGATTTACTACAAGGTTACAGATGACTTACTCTTTGGAATTGGGGAATAGACATATAGAAATGAAGAACTTTTAACCTGCAGGTTGGTGCCAAGGTGAATAATATCTTTTGGAAGCAATGCCAACACCTAAAGACAATCTGCGGGTATTGTGAGTAATGGCTTCAGAGGACACCGTGCTCATCAGTCATGTCCTGGATTCTAATCTACAAACTGTTTAGCATTATATTCTTTAAAATGCTGCTCGGTGCCAATTCACAGTTTAAGGCTGCCCTCTGCTGTGCCTATACAAGCTTGAAGCAAAACCTTCTCCTTAGAGTAAGAGAAAGATTTAACAAGAACAAACTAACCTCAAGTCAAGAAACAAAAAACAAACATGAATGTCTAATGTAGAAAGAAAGAATGTTCCATAAATTCTATGTGTCAACCCATATGTATAAATCCAAATATACAGAGAAGGAATGTTCTGGGCACACAATAAGCTATACCCTCATACTGTACTGTCTAAGGGAATCAATATGGCACCTCCTCCTCCCATATGTATAAATACAAATATACAGAGAAGGAATGTTCTGGGCACACAATAAGCTATACCCTCATACTGTACTGTCTAAGGGAATCAATATGGCACCTCCTCCTCCCATATGTATAAATACAAATATACAGAGAAGGAATGTTCTGGGCACACACTAAGCTGTACCCTCATACTGTACTGTCTAAGGGAATCAATATGGCACCTCCTCCTCCCATATGTATAAATACAAATATACAGAGAAGGAATGTTCTGGGCACACAATAAGCTATACCCTCATACTGTACTGTCTAAGGGAATCAATATGGCACCTCCTCATCCCATATGTATAAATCCAAATATACAGAGAAGGAATGTTCTGGGCACACAATAAGCTATACCCTCATACTGTACTGTCTAAGGGAATCAATATGGCACCTCCTCCTCCCATATGTATAAATCCAAATATACAGAGAAGGAATGTTCTGGGCACACAATAAGCTATACCCTCATACTGTACTGTCTAAGGGAATCAATATGGCACCTCCTCCTCCCATATGTATAAATCCAAATATACAGAGAAGGAATGTTCTGGGCACACAATAAGCTATACCCTCATACTGTACTGTCTAAGGGAATCAATATGGCACCTCCTCCTCCCATATGTATAAATACAAATATACAGAGAAGGAATGTTCTGGGCACACAATAAGCTATACCCTCATACTGTACTGTCTAAGGGAATCAATATGGCACCTCCTCCTCCCATATGTATAAATACAAATATACAGAGAAGGAATGTTCTGGGCACACACTAAGCTGTACCCTCATACTGTACTGTCTAAGGGAATCAATATGGCACCTCCTCATCCCATATGTATAAATCCAAATATACAGAGAAGGAATGTTCTGGGCACACAATAAGCTATACCCTCATACTGTACTGTCTAAGGGAATCAATATGGCACCTCCTCCTCCCATATGTATAAATCCAAATATACAGAGAAGGAATGTTCTGGGCACACAATAAGCTATACCCTCATACTGTACTGTCTAAGGGAATCAATATGGCACCTCCCTCCTCCCATATGTATAAATACAAATATACAGAGAAGGAATGTTCTGGGCACACAATAAACTATACCCTCATACTGTACTGTCTAAGGGAATCAATATGGCACCTCCTCCTCCCATATGTATAAATACAAATATACAGAGAAGGAATGTTCTGGGCACACACTAAGCTGTACCCTCATACTGTACTGTCTAAGGGAATCAATATGGCACCTCCCTCCTCCCATATGTATAAATACAAATATACAGAGAAGTAATGTTCTGGGCACACAATAAGCTATACCCTCATACTGTACTGTCTAAGGGAATCAATATGGCACCTCCCTCCTCCCATATGTATAAATACAAATATACAGAGAAGGAATGTTCTGGGCACACAATAAGCTATACCCTCATACTGTACTGTCTAAGGGAATCAATATGGCACCTCCCTCCTCCCATATGTATAAATACAAATATACAGAGAAGGAATGTTCTGGGCACACAAGCTATACCCTCATACTGTACTGTCTAAGGGAATCAATATGGCACCTCCTCCTCCCATATGTATAAATACAAATATACAGAGAAGGAATGTTCTGGGCACACAATAAGCTATACCCTCATACTGTACTGTCTAAGGGAATCAATATGGCACCTCCTCCTCCCATATGTATAAATACAAATATACAGAGAAGGAATGTTCTGGGCACACAATAAGCTATATCTTCATACTTTACTGTCTAAGGGAACCAATATGGCACCTCCCTCCTCCCATATGTATAAATACAAATATACAGAGAAGGAATGTTCTGGGCACACAATAAGCTATACCCTCATACTGTACTGTCTAAGGGAATCAATATGGCACCTCCCTCCTCCCATATGTATAAATACAAATATACAGAGAAGGAATGTTCTGGGCACACAATAAGCTATACCCTTATACTGTACTGTCTAAGGGAATCAATATGGCACCTCCTCCTCCCATATGTATAAATACAAATATACAGAGAAGGAATGTTCTGGGCACACAATAAGCTATACCCTCATACTGTACTGTCTAAGGGAATCAATATGGCACCTCCCTCCTCCCATATGTATGAATACAAATATACAGAGAAGGAATGTTCTGGGCACACAATAAGCTATACCCTCATACTGTACTGTCTAAGGGAATCAATATGGCACCTCCTCCTCCCATATGTATAAATACAAATATACAGAGAAGGAATGTTCTGGGCACACAATAAGCTATACCCTCATACTGTACTGTCTAAGGGAATCAATATGGCACCTCCCTCCTCCCATATGTATAAATACAAATATACAGAGAAGGAATGTTCTGGGCACACAATAAGCTATACCCTCATACTGTACTGTCTAAGGGAATCAATATGGCACCTCCTCCTCCCATATGTATAAATACAAATATACAGAGAAGGAATGTTCTGGGCACACAATAAGCTATACTCTCATACTGTACTGTCTAAGGGAATCGATATGGCGCCTCCTCCTCCCATATGTATAAATACAAATATACAGAGAAGGAATGTTCTGGGCACACAATAAGCTATACCCTCATACTGTACTGTCTAAGGGAATCAATATGGCACCTCCCTCCTCCCATATGTATAAATACAAATATACAGAGAAGGAATGTTCTGGGCACACAATAAGCTATACCCTCATACTGTACTGTCTAAGGGAATCAATATGTCACCTCCTCCCATATGTATGAATACAAATATACAGAGAAGGAATGTTCTGGGCACACAATAAGCTATACCCTCATACTGTACTGTCTAAGGGAATCAATATGGCACCTCCTCCTCCCATATGTATGAATACAAATATACAGAGAAGGAATGTTCTGGGCACACAATAAGCTATACTCTCATACTGTACTGTCTAAGGGAATCAATATGGCGCCTTCTCCTCCCATATGTATAAATACAAATATACAGAGAAGGAATGTTCTGGGCACACAATAAGCTATACCCTCATACTGTACTGTCTAAGGGAATCAATATGGCACCTCCCTCCTCCCATATGTATAAATACAAATATACAGAGAAGGAATGTTCTGGGCACACAATAAGCTATACCCTCATACTGTACTGTCTAAGGGAATCAATATGGCACCTCCTCCTCCCATATGTATAAATACAAATATACAGAGAAGGAATGTTCTGGGCACACAATAAGCTATACTCTCATACTGTACTGTCTAAGGGAATCGATATGGCGCCTCCTCCTCCCATATGTATAAATACAAATATACAGAGAAGGAATGTTCTGGGCACACAATAAGCTATACCCTCATACTGTACTGTCTAAGGGAATCAATATGGCACCTCCCTCCTCCCATATGTATAAATACAAATATACAGAGAAGGAATGTTCTGGGCACACAATAAGCTATACCCTCATACTGTACTGTCTAAGGGAATCAATATGTCACCTCCTCCCATATGTATGAATACAAATATACAGAGAAGGAATGTTCTGGGCACACAATAAGCTATACCCTCATACTGTACTGTCTAAGGGAATCAATATGGCACCTCCTCCTCCCATATGTATGAATACAAATATACAGAGAAGGAATGTTCTGGGCACACAATAAGCTATACTCTCATACTGTACTGTCTAAGGGAATCAATATGGCGCCTTCTCCTCCCATATGTATAAATACAAATATACAGAGAAGGAATGTTCTGGGCACACAATAAGCTATACCCTCATACTGTACTGTCTAAGGGAATCAATATGGCACCTCCTCCTCCCATATGTATAAATACAAATATACAGAGAAGGAATGTTCTGGGCACACAATAAGCTATACTCTCATACTGTACTGTCTAAGGGAATCAATATGGCACCTCCCTCCTCCCATATGTATAAATACAAATATACAGAGAAGGAATGTTCTGGGCACACAATAAGCTATACCCTCATACTGTACTGTCTAAGGGAATCAATATGGCACCTCCCTCCTCCCATATGTATAAATACAAATATACAGAGAAGGAATGTTCTGGGCACACAATAAGCTATATCTTCATACTGTACTGTCTAAGGGAATCAATATGGCACCTCCTCCTCCCATATGTATAAATACAAATATACAGAGAAGGAATGTTCTGGGCACACAATAAGCTATACCCTCATACTGTACTGTCTAAGGGAATCAATATGGCACCTCCCTATAATATGTATAAATACAAATACACAAAGAAGGAATGTTTTGGGCACACAAAATATTTCCACATACTGTACTGTCTGGAACAATGCAGTCTCATGCATATGTATGCAAGCAAATAAAAATAGAAAGAATGAGTAGGCAGACTGTAAGATGTGACTTGTACTGTACTGCCCGTGGCTGCTCCCACCCACACACACAATTATTATTCAAGGATTCCTGGTATTTTAGCAGCAGTTCTAATTTTAATCACATTTACCAACATGTTCCAAACATTTCTGAATTTTCGTTTGCTTATCAAACCAATTCCCCCCGTTCTGCCACTAACATTTTTGTCACCAACTATTCTCCAGCTCTGAGGGAGGAAAGCGATTTGTAAAGTTGCCAAAAAAAATAACGAGCATGGCTTTCCATCTTCAAGTTAGTGGGGTCAATTTTTCAATCTGTAAAATCTTTGCTATTTCGATTTCTAAATTCCATTTAGAAAAGTTTCCCCAAGGAAACAAAATATTTTTAATAACGATAACTAGTGATGGTTTCCTGTGGAATGTGCAGTGCCGCTAGTATCATTATCCCCATTATCCAGAAAGCTCTGAATTACGGAAAGGCTGTCTCCCATAGACTCAATTTTATCCAAATAATTCAGATTTTTAAAAATGATTTCCTTTTTCTCTGTAATAATAAAACAGTCGCTTGTACTTGATCCCAACTAAGATATAATTAATCCTTATTGGAAGCAAAACCAGCCTATTGGGGTTATTTAATGTTTATATGATTTCCTAGTAGACTTAAGATATGAAGATCCAAATTACAGAAAGATCCGTTATCCGGAAACCCATTATCCAGAAAGCTCCAAATTATGGAAAGGCCATCTCCCATAGACTCTATTTTATCCAAATAATCCAAATGTTTAAAAATAATTTCCTTTTTCTGTGTAATAATAAAACAGTCGCTTGTACTTGATCCCAACTAAGATCTAATTAATCCTTATTGGAAGCAAAACCAGCCTATTGGGTTTATTTCATGTTTATATGATTTTCTAGTAGATTTAAAGTATGACGATCCTAATTACTTTATCTGGAAAAATCCAGGTCCCCAGCATTGTGGATAACAGGTCCCATAGCTCAATTAAAAATTTGAAAAGAGGCTGTCCATTTTCTCTTATAGGCTAAATAAAAAGAAAATATGGAAGATTTCACTTAGAAACAGACTGAGAAGTTTTAATTTGGTTGAATGGAACCTGAGATTTTTATTGAAGAAATCAAATACAATTGATGATGTTCATGAATACAGGATTGACCATTAGGGCAAGGCCAGACGTGGCGTTTTTACGTTGCGTTTTTAAAAAAGAACAGCCAGGCGTAAATACGCATAAACTTCACTACCACTGAAACTAATGGAAAACGCACTATGGCAATTCACACAGGGAGCTTGCATGCTGAAATCCGCCACAGGACCCCAGTATTGGCGTTTTTTAGCAGAAACGCCAATACATCAAGAAACTAACAAATCAATAGACTCTATGGGATCTGCACACTTTGCATAAATATGCAGCGTATTTTAAAAATGGCGTCCAAATTCTCAATGAGAACAATAAGAAGTGCATGTTGGGAAAAGAATCCTACGTGCTGAAAAACGCATGAAAACCGCATGTGGTTTCAGTGGCGTATGTACGCCTGGCTGCTCTTTTTTAAAAACGCAGCAAAAACGCCACGTCTGGCCTTGCCCTAAAGGCTCATCAACAAAGTGACATTCATGGTAGGGAACACTGTGGTTTTTAATATTAATCTAGGACATGGAAGGTCGTGATCTATGGGTCATGTGTGACCTGTGCACAGAGAGTCTATTGTTTCTTTGATCAAAGTACATGAATGTTGGGGCAGGGTCTGGCCTACCACTCGCTCAATCTTCAGCAGTGTCTCAAAATCTTGTAAAAATATGAAACCAGGAGAAATATATAATCGGAGAGCCGTGAAACTCGTTTTCCCTGACTTTTAGTGGCGTAATATACACATTAAGAATCACCGAGCGCAGACAAGGTCTGACATAACATTTCCTTTCCTGAATAAAAGTAACATTTAACATGTGATTAATATAAGTAGCAATGCAATGTACACATTAATACTGTTTATCTTCTGAACAACCTCTTCCTACATATTAGAAAAATAACGACAGGCTAATTAAACGTTTTTTTTGCCTTGAACAGTTAACGCTTCACAGCATTTGTACATCTGCCGTGTGAATGAATGCAGTTTTTTTTTTTATTTCCTTTACGAACGCAAAACGTTGGTGCAAACTCCGCTGCTAAAAATTAAGGAGTTGCTACTGTTTTATGAAGCTGCAGCTCCGTTAATATAAAAGTTAAAACAAAGCCTCTTCTTAAAGGAGAAGGAAAGGCTAAAAGTAAGTTAGCTTTATCAGAAAGGTCTATATAAATACACCAGTAAACCCTCAAAGTAATGCTGCTCTGAGTCCTCTGTCAAAAGAAACATCACATTTCTTTCCTTCTATTATGTACTCATGGGCTTCTGTATCAGACTTCCTGTTTTCAGCTTAAACCTCCAGGGCTTGGGCTTGAGCATGCTCAGTTTGCTCCTCTCTCCCTCACCTTCCTGCTGTAATCTGAGCCCAGAGCTATGAGTGAGCAGGGCGAGACTCAGGCAGGAAGTGATGTCACACCAAGCTAATATGAGAACAAACAGAGAGCTTCTAGAGCTATTACTCAGATATGGTAAAGCATTCTAAGAATAAATATAGTGTTATAGCTTGTACTATTGTGGCTAATCCATTGGCAATAAACTGCTTTGGTAGCTTTCCTTCTCCTTTAATGATCATCATTATAAATTCCAGACACTGCCATTAGATACCATTTGTTGCTAATCATGATCAACGTCTTCCGCCACTAGGCTTTTTTCTTTGAATAAAAAGTCGAATATTTTCTGAAAATGTAAACGGCCCATACACTCAAAGATACTGTTGTTGGATTCAAGGTTTCGTGTGTGTTAAATGATCTACACAGATACCATCATGGCAAGGATATTGGTCTTTTCAGCCATCAGACAGGTTCAAAAATTTCAGTTTGTCTGACAATATCTGTTGGTGTCTTCAATGACAAAAATACGAACATTCTAGATGAGAATGCCCTAGCCAAAAATCAAGCTGGTGTCTGTAGGTGCTGTGGCCATCTAATGACCAATGTTTGGAAGACAATGGTCTTCAAGTTATTGACGCTTTAGCCTTATGACAACACATTTTCACATATGGGCAGCTTTTCCCCCAAACTGGACATGATGATGATGATGATGATAACAACGATGATGATAAACCACAGAACTTGATCATCTGCATCCTCAAACCGTTATAAGGTCAGTAAACAAATAAGGAATGGTTTGTGCAGATTGAGAAAAAAAATGGGTGAAATTTTTTCAACTCAAGTGTCAAGATCGCGTGTGAGTTTCTCAACATGTATTTTACACGGACAAAAGATCAGCTTAACATCTAACATACTACTTTGCTATGCTATGAATATGTTCAGCCGAAATGATTTGGATCCTTCAAACTGAAATATGTGAAATGTTAGACAAGGCATGCATAAAGAAATCTTCAACAAAAAAAAACTGCAATATTGAAAGCAGCACTGCAAAAATCTGCGTTTTACAGTAAAAATAAGCCAGTATTCTTTTAGTCTGTATATTTAATTCTTTCAGTCTGTTTTCTTTAATTCTTTACCGCCCCAACAAAAATAGCCTTGCACACGGCCGGTATTTTCATAAATAAATACAAATGATTTGTTGAGTTGGTAGCGAATTCTACCAATGCTTCTTAAAGCTTTATTTCTCGGAACCTTTCCGTGGTCTGCGAAAGCTGGACATGTTTTCGCTAAGTGCGTAAATTCTCCGGGAGAACTCTTCAAATTCCCCTAAAACGTGGTCATCGCATTCCACTGCCACGGCGTGGTCCACAGGTATGCAGTTAAATGCTTCTAGTTGGTCGGCCGAAGCAAAGTCTGCTGCTTCTGTCCCAACTATCTCCTCCGCCTGCTCCACAGTGCAACACAAGTCATTGCTTTGGGAAATGCAGGGAATCTCCCCACTCACAAATGCAACCGATTCACCTTGCAATAAAGTTCCATTCATTGCACTGGAGGTTTCAGAGAAAGGCTTGGCTTGGCTCTGGTCATTACTGCCATTGGTTATACTATCACCATGAAGGCTCTCAGAAAATTCCTTACTGCTGCCTTCCTTTGAAATGTTTACACTTGCATCCAGAGATGAGGCTACACGTCTTTTTTCAGGTTCTTTTTCAGGAACCAAAATTACAATGGGGTCTGCCGTGGCAGATTTGTAGCTGGGGGGTGGAGTTTTATACTGGACGTTCTCATTATCAGAGCTGGCTCGTTTTCTCAGTCCTTTGTCAGGGGTGGGAGTCCTACTGGAAAACCCAACATCTTGACTAACAAACGTGGAGCTTGTGGGTCTTCTTGGAACGGGGATAGCACTTGACATATGATGCCGATCACTGGTTTAAAGGAGAAACAAAAACAATATTTTTAGTGAGACTACAGAGGACATTACGGGGTTATGCATGAGATGCACTGAGCATTCAGTAAAATTTATTTGACTACGATGACAAATTATAAAGATTGCTGGAATCCCAGCCATAAAGCATCCTACTGCACATGTATAATACACAGCCACTGGGCACCATGGGCACAGCAAGCAAGGTGGCACCCACTGTACCTAGAATAAAAACAACCAGGATCAACAAGGTTTCTAAAGAAGAAGAGGTGCACCAGCCAAGTTACCAACCAGGCAACCAAGGGGATACAGGTATGGGACTTGTCATCCAGAATTCCAGATAATGAATTTTTCCCTAATTTGGATCTCCATCCTTAAGTCTACTAGAAAATCATATAAACATGAAATAAACCCAATAGGCTGGTTTTGGTTCCAATAAGGATTAATTATATCTTAGTTGGGAACAAGTACAAGCGACTGTCTTATTATTACACAGAAAAAGGAAATCATTTTTAAAAATTTGGATTATTTGGATAAAATAGAGTCTATGGGAGATGGCCTTACCATAATGTAGAGCTTTGTGGATAATGGGTTTCCCGATAACGAATCACATACCTGTACAAATTGGCACTCCTTCATTCTGGGCTTTGTACCTTAAAGGAGAATTCAACCGGTAACTAAAAAAAACCCTACCCCCTACCCTACGTAGACCCCCTCCCTCTTCCCCCCAGGCTATTTGCTCCCCTGGGTAAATGCCCAAACCTTTTATATACCCCTTGGTGCAGATTCAGGGATCGCAGTTCACGGCAGCCATCTTCTGGGTCTTTGGTAAGCTGAGACTGAGACCGGCGAAGTAGGAGCAATTCAGTGGTTTGCGACAACTGCGCATGCACCGAAATGGATGGAAATTGCCGAAGCGCCGGAAGACAAGGAAGATGGCTGCGGTGAACTGCAATTCCTGAATATACACTGGGGGATAAGTAAAAAGTTAGGGGTAATTCCCGGGGGGGGGCAGATAGGTTGGGGGGTTTACGTAGGGGGGAAGGGATTTTTTAGTTATGGGTTGAATTCTCCTTTAATGCAAAATGACACTATATATGCTAGGACAACCACAGTAACATTTCTTGCTTCTCTGTTTTAGTGCTTTAGGCTCAGCATTTAAAAGGGATCTCTTTTGTATTGTTTTGTTCACTACAGTCCCCCTTCTTTTGTGATGTTTGGGAATTTTACCAAAACCAGGAGCAGCAGCAGATGACCTGCCGTTTTTTATTTACCTACTTTTCGATAAATTCTTCTGGAATAAATAGATCAGAAATCGATATTGTCTGGATGCAGTCAAAAGTATATTAAAGCATCTCCAGAAAGAATGCCGGCCTGCCATGACATGCTTTGATCTATTAATATTCCACTTGTGTTTTATTGGAAACGATGACATCACTGTTGTATGAACTAAACCGGTCTTGTTTACTTTGGTATTGTGCCACCTTCAACTGTCTAAACTACATGGACTATCTGAGCCAAGTTCACGTCAGCTCAGCCAGGAACGGTACAATCACTTCTCACCTTCCTGAAGCAGCCCTCCTGAAAGAAGGAAAATTCAAGCAAAAAGAACCAATTGTTACAAAAGGAGACTGGCAGGCAACTGGAGACATTACTTGGATTATGTGTTGGTGCTTCCAAAATAATGGACTAATGAGAAGCTTCCTGTGTTTCCACTCCCCCAAAAACCTTTCAAGATCCTCTAATTGAATTCATGATAAAACAAAGACCTAATGAAGTGTGTGTCTAGTCAATAATTACATTTAAAAAATATAATGTAAGATATATGTAAAAAGGGCACGATATTGTGTATATTTCACCAGTGTTAGACTGGTGAATATAAAACTCCAGGGATGTGTTTCTGCAGCAAGCAAGGCTGTAGCTGTGTACCTGCTTAGGAAAAGCTGGATAATGGGTCCCGGGTGTGAATGGAGGAGAGCAGGGTGGGCCTTCCATTCCATACGCCATTAAGTGTTTTGGCAGCTACCTAAGTAGAGGTAGCTAAGTAATTAGACTGAAGGTAAGATATAGTTAAAAGGTGGTGTGAGCCTACATCTCAGGGCTTCCCCCTTGAGACCTCTTTGAGTGGAGAAGGGTGAGGGTCCGTATAAAACCTCCTTGAGTGGAGGAAGGAGATTTGTGTTTACCTGGGAAAGTGATTCCCAATGAGTTAAAGAGTTGGAGAGAGCTCCAAAAGGACTGAAGAGAGGAAGAGAGAAACCCCTGCCAGGAGACAAGTGTCTAGAGTGAGCCCCAGAGAGGATTCTGGGATTTGTGTGCGCCACGCCGGTGAGTGCTGGAAGCGTGAGTTTGTGTTGAAGTAAGTGTGCTGAAGCATTGTTTCATGTACAATAAAAGCCAGCCAAGCTTTATTTGAACTCTTAAAGGAGAATTCAACCCTTAAACAAAAAAAACCCGTACCACCCACCCCACGTAGACCCCCCCTCCCTCCTCCCCCCAGCCTAACTGCCCCCCCGGGGAAATGCTCAATACTTTCTACTTACCCCTTGGCACAGATTCTGACATCGGAGTTCCACACAGCCATCTTCCGGGTCGTCGTGTCTTCCTCCGGTGCTTCGGTAATTTTCGTGAGTTCCGGTGCATGCGCAGTTGTCACAGACCAGCAAACTGCTCCAACTGCAAATGCGCCGACATGTCAATCTCCCACTCTGCTTTCTGAAGACTCGGAAGATGGCTGTGTGGAACTCCTATGTAAGAATCTGCACCGAGAGGTAAATATAAAGTATGGGGCATTTCCCCAGGGGGGCAGTTAGGCTGGGGGGAGGAGGGAGGCGGATCTACGTGGGGTGGGGGGTATGGGTTTTTTTTATTAAAGGGTTGAATTCTTCTTTAAAGGTGGTATCTGTCTCCATTTCTGTGCTGAAAACTGTGCCGTGGCTATGGTCTTCGCTGCCTGAAGGTAACAAGTGGTATAGCTTTTTAATATATTTTTTAAAAACTCATCTGTGAATTTTTGCCCGGAAATTAAAATTAAATATACCAATTATTTAATGGGGCACTTTACAATAAAATTTGTATGATTAGTATAATGTAGACAGTGGTATTAAGATGGCCGTATATCTACACAAAGTTTTTTTGAAGTTTTAAAGTGATTTACGTTTTGCTCTTCAATTTCCCAGTTTGGAATTTAAATGGTTATCTGGTTGGTAAGAGAGCAATTACCCTAGCATTCAGACAACTTAATAAAACTGAAGTCTCAGAAAAAACGGGATGTCTGGTTGTCAAACATTGCTTACTTTGACATCCAGATGGGCCAAAGAATGGCAGAAACAAAATGCAAAACATTCAAAACTCAAAAATAATGGAAATTAAAATAAGAGCAAGTGCAAGTTGTCTCATAAAATCAACGCCTACAGAAGAAATATTTTTAAGGCGAAAAACACTCGAAATACACCACAAGACATGTCAAGATGTTCGGATTGCCTATTAGTTTGGTTAATCACTTCACAACAATATAAAATGTTCTACTGAATGTTCAAAATGTCAAAAGTGTGACCTCATTCTACAGAAACAATAACTTTCTTTTGAGTTTTTAAAAAAATTGGAACTTACCATCTAACCATCAATCCATGTTCCAGGAAGGTCTTTAGGTTCGGAAGAGTCTGACGTAAATCTGGAGTGCCCAGGGCATACTGATACCTTAGCTAAAAACAATACAAAATAATTTTGTAAGAAATGAATTAATGGAGAACAGAAGAAGAAAAGATTACACAATCATCATCTTAAAGCATTTCTTTGAGAATAGTATATTTGTTCAATTCCTTAAATAAAAGTATTAGCCATCTCATGCATGGAAAACAGTAAATATGGCAAGGATGGTTTATTAAGGTTTGAGGAAGGAGATCAGGTCATAAAAAATCAGATTTCGTTCTTTTCACAGAGTTTTTAAATTGAACACACTTTTTCCAACTATTGTTTTCTTTTTCTTCACTGGATTTTTTTTCTTCTAAAACTTTTACAATAATATAAACAAAATTTAAAAAAAAAAGACAATAGCAAAAACAGTGTTTATTTTGATTGTGTTTTCAAATCAAATTTTGTTTTCCATCAGACACTTTCTTTTAAAAGTTGTATTATAAAAAATGTTTTTTTTTTTAGAAAAAAAAATTGATTGATCACACTTTGAGTCAATTGCATACATGAAGGATTTTTAATCTGGGTTCACTGTTCATTTATTGCACCATTGGAAAAGCAGCAAAGCTGGCTTTACTTGCGTAGTGTGAAAAACATTTGCACTTTTGGTGTTACAATATGTGCAACCTATATTTCAAAAAAGTCTTTCCTTAGCATGGAAGAAAGCAACCCATCTCAAAAAACACTTTTTGCATTGACAGCTTTTCCAAATTTGGACCAATTTGTATCAAACAAAGTTAGCAGTGGTTTGGTTGATCAAAACCTATAGTTCTTGCCTGCTCTACTGTGTAGCAATTAAAAAGTCATGGACCAACATGTCATGCAATTCAGTCCTCTATTTAAGGTCCAATTGTTCATTGATGGATATCCAAAAAATAATTAACTAGTGTATCATAAGCATAAGAAGTTACTTGGGGTTAAATGGTGTGAGGGTGCAGGAAGCTTCCGAGCACAGACAAGACCACAGGACTTCTGCTGGAAAGCAACTCATGAAACCATCTACCAACAGTAACTTGTGTCCAGCTAGCTAGTTGGACACAACAGAAAGATCTTTCCTGGATACTTTGGCAGAATGATCTACGCATTTGTTCTCCCCAAATTAGATAACTGGCTGGATGATCTCTGGAGATTATGATGCCAAAAATGATTAGCCAAAACTAGATTTGATGCATGGATACAAGGATCATCAGCCATCCTACAAATGAATATTCCAGTTTCCTTTCATAAAATTCTAAATGAGCCACATAAACCTCTCACAAACTCAGAAAGCAGCCATTAGGGAAACAGTCCTTAAAGTGTGAGGAAGACCTCTTTAGAGGGGGGGGGTCAACTGAGCTGTGTTGGGGAGGTACTGAAGGGCCAGTTAGGGGAGAAGGCCTTTTTGCTTTCCTAGATACAGAGTGAAGGTCATCCAGGGTGAAACTTGGGCTTATGTTTAGATATTCCTGGAACTACAGTTTAATGATCAATGCACTGATATTTTCCTAGATCTCTAAATTTATTATAAGCTAAGTGGGAGCCTAAGCCAAAGGTTGAAATTCCAAGAAGGCTTGAACTAAAAAGAAGTCAATCTTCCACTGCTGGGGGGGCATATACCAAAGGAAACAAGAAAGTGTATCAATTATTAATGTCATCTTGGAATGGCCCTTACTAAGCATGCAACTGAATTAAAAGTAACTTCAAATATATTTTCCTTATTAGGAAATTAAATAAAACCGGTCTTTGAAAGCATCAAAATGAAAACCAAGACATTTAAGTGGACTGTTTATGAAAACAAGTTAAAAAAAAAGTATTTTACAGGAATCTGAGCACGAAAGAACGTCTTCCAAGTATGCCAATGTAGTTAAAAGTGCAAATAAAACCAAATTTCTCTTTTCTTGCCAATCATCACTTACTCCTCTTATGGGAACCATAAACGTTCAGAGATACACTTGATTAAAACATCGGCGCTACAATGCCCATTAAGATTTTTTTTAATGCAGGTTAATAAAACGGTTACTGGAAGTGTGTATATTTCTTAACATATTAAATAAATAGCTGAGCACAGAATATAAATCAACACCAACCCTAAAATACAGTTTCCAATGCCAAATGGTCAATGGAATGCAAACATCGTACATTTTAATTAACATTGTTTTATAGCATTTAATCCAAGCATGAAAAAAAAAATGGAAGCGATATTACAAAAGATTAAGTTATGTAGAGATTGAGCATTGCCTTCATGAAAATTTCAGTTCTACCACCATGAATTCATCCAGAATTCAATTTATTTTTTCATTTGAGAAATATATTGAAGGTGTGTTTTTATTTATATAGCGCTACTGAGGTATGCAGTGCTGAATATCATAATACTTATATTTACAGACAAAATTGTAAAGGCTGATGTCACACAGGCAGAATTTTAGCATTTTAAGAGCATCCAAAATTGTCCCTCCAACCACCCACTGACTAGAAGTTCACCTTTATAGTAACGTTTAGTATACTACAAAGTAATATATTCTAAGCAACTTCAGGTCACTAAACAAACTGATTTGGCCACCAATGTGCTGGGTCAATAATCAGATCATGATGTGGTCCTAGTCCAATAACTATTCCACCAATGTCATATTTGATTGGATAGTTATTCCTTGAGTAACCATTTTGCATAGTGGGATATAGCTGGAGATCGATCATTGGAGAGATATCTGTGGCCAATCTGTCTGAAGTCTTCAAAACATTTGCCAATCTTTTATCGGGCCATAAATGGTTTATGTTCAGTTTTATTTCTTTATGGCCTATCTTTCTTTTCATAGTCACCTTCCATTCTGAACTGATGCTTGGTAATTAAGCCCTATAGCAGTTGGAATTCCAAGACTGACGATTGTAGAGGAAAAAAAAACTTAAAATCCTACAAAAAATACAGAATTGAAACCTCTAGAATGCTGTTTTATAATGCTGCTTCTTTATGTCACATGAAAAGTTAATTTTAAAGTGAACAGCTGGCTGTTGAAAGAGAATAAAGTTTAAGTTGGGTGAAGAGAGATAAGGGAGGAGGTATATCCAGACAAAAGATGGCCATGCACTCACAGATATTAAAGGTGAAGTAAAGTCTAAAACGGAATAAGGCTAGAAATGCTGTATTTAGAATTCTAAACATAAACATGAACTTACTGCACCACAAGCTTAATCAAACAAATGATTTATGCTTTTAAAGTTGGCCACAGGGGGTCACCATCTTTGTTAAACATTTTTGCAAGACCAAGACTATGCACATGCTCAGTGTAGTCTGGGCTGCTTAGGGATCGTCATAAATTATCAAAACAGCACAAGTCAAATAACATCTGCCAGAAGCCGATACAGCAAGACTGATTAATAATCAGAATATACAGACTGCACTGGCTCCTGTGTTGTCATGTAATCTAATGTGGATTTTATAGTTTTTGTATTGTTTAATACAAACTTTCTCCAACTCTGCAGAACCAGTGACTGCAGCAAAATAATCCTCCAAATAAAATCCCAGTTTATCTGTTTAAATCTGGCTCCATGATCTTTGTCCCTGCAGCTGGAGTTAGACACAGTAAAGGGGATGTGAAAGCAAAAATAAAATCCAATACAAGTCTCTACAAAGTCGCTGACTGCTCTACAGGGAAACAAACAAAGCTGCTTGAGTTCTGCATGGCTGGGAAGTAATGCTGGGGCTCCCCCTGCTGTTCATAAGTATGATTGTTTCCCTGCCCAGCAGTTAGGGACTGTCTGACAATTCCTATCCACAGCAGTAAATGAAGGGAGAATTTCACTGCAAACAGTCAGGTTTCTTATAAAAACACATTTTTTAATTAAAGTATATTGGAGATTGGTTTCCTTTTCATTAAATTGTTAAATTGTTTTATTCTTTTGCCTTTACATGTCATTGAAGTTTCATACCATATACAGTGTGTGTAAGGTATGGACGGTCATCTTGTTGATCTGCCAAGGCGGAACATTTTTACCGGTTGCCTTTGAAGGAGCCCAAACATCGGCCAGGGTTACTGCTGAATCGTCAGATAGAACTTTATTGTTTCTACCTGCATATCTGACGATTCAGCTATTTACATTTGTAGTGAAAACAAAGACCAGGAAAATATGGTTTTCTAACTTTGTTAGAAACTAAGCGGAAGTCCTGGCCGGGCTTGGTTTGAAAAAAAGGCCAGCAATACCACCAAAGGTGAAGTTTAGTGGAAGAACTTAGACCTGCCATAAGCCCATGACCAGTATAAAGATTTTGTTAGTCCAAAACCACCTGACCCCAGGATTTCAGGCTGGTCCAGCATCATTACATTAGTACTTGGATGCATCTAAACAATTCCAAAGCCTGGTTGACATCAAACATAGCCCTTCGTCCATGGCCTTTTGGGGTAGCGATATCAATATGAGGCTAAATGCCATAAGTACTCTGTTTGCCCATTGTATGCTCTCCGTACGCTAACCATTTTGGGGAAAGCAAATTCAATGTTATGCAAAACTGCTTTTATTATGATGCTAAGTAATAGCTTCAGGACCAAGTCGTTTTGAAGAAACTTCTAAATCTGACCTGTCATTGTGATCTTATCTGGGGCGACATGGCATGGGAGCGGGCATGACTGTATTATTATCTCCTACTATCTGGACTTTATTTTAGTGGACAGCTACCGCAGAAAAATGGTATGCACAACAGAAAGAACTTGAAACTCGAAATAAAAGGCGTGGAACGAATATATAAAAAAACATTTGAGACAGTTTAATGACCAAACATTTCACATCCATCATTAACAAAAAAAAAAAATATTTGTGGACTTTAGAAAGGGTGCAATAGACGAAAATGACATGATTAACTGGTGCCTTGACCCATATCATGTAGTTTCAGCCAAGAAATTCTTGATTCTGCATAATAATCTAGCATGTCGGGAATTACTTTTTTTTTCCCCTTTCCCGTTAAGATAAATGGTTACGCTGGACATAAAGAACATATAGGAAAGGTCTTGGAAATAACAGTTTAATGTACAGAGGGGATTGGGGGGAGGGAGAGGGAATGAAAATGTTTAAGCCTTTTACAGAATTAAAGAAAAAAAAAAAAGCTCCGGGGACACTGAAACTATTGTAAATATCATGCAATGAAAAGCACAGAAACCAACATTTATATTGGCACTCGCTAGGCCAAGCGAGTACTTGATAACTAACTGCTCATGACAGTGAGAACCTATTAATTCTGCTGGAACTAGAGTGGCTTGGAACTAATTATCTGCTCCGCTGTTCCACCCTTTCAGATTAGCCTTTTTACAAACCGATTTTAGAAGACTTGGCGGTATTCTGAACGGCTACAAACCTTGGCAGCCTAAATAGAGCACTCATGCGGATTTTGAATATTTAATATGAAAGATGGAGAAAACACTGAACAGTAATGTACACATGCCCGAATGGATAATAATATGAAATTGTTATAGAAATATTTTTATCACAATATTCCTGTAACGATACCTATTGATCTACTGGGGCAGCAGGGAGGCAGGTCTATTCGAGCACGTCTTTTTATATGGCAGGCCGCGTCGGATATATCGCTTGGTGCCAAATTTTAAATACTTAAAGGTGCTTTGTCCTTTTGCTCACTGCCCAATATAGGTCTATTGTAGACAGTTCCTCGTGCGCTTCTAGTCTGGTTTCTCTATTCCTTGACTTTTGCCTGTCCTTGACAGCTGTATCGTTGCCTGAACAGACCTTTGCCTGTTACGGACTATTCTTCTAGATCCCGATCCTGGTCTGTTTCTTTGACCACGCTTATGGTGGCCATAGACACACAGATCCTATCGAACGAATCGAGGATTGGTACGATTTTCAGATCGTGTGTGGCGTGTGCCGACATCTTTCGTCTGGCGGAGATCGGTCGTTTGGTTGATCGGTCAGGTTTGATTTTGACCCGACCAATCCCGCCGTAGCCCATGGCACATCGTAATTGGATCGTTCGGCCATACGGCCGAACAATCAGATTACCCCCGATATAGCCATGCTTGTCAATGGCATATCGGGGAAAGATCCGCTCGTTTGGCGATGTTGCCAAACGATCTTTGAGTCTATGGCCACCTTTAGTTCTTTCCCCGTTACTACAATTACACATTGCTGTTCCCTTGTCTGCCCCGTACATTCGCCTTGGTTCTCTCACTTCAAGACCTGGTAGTATCAAAGTACCGAAGGCCCCCCCCAAACGAGAAAGGCGGCTGTTATAGCCAGAAGCATGAGCCGTAAACGTTTGTTCTGTGTTTGGGATATCGACGTGACTAATTCCTTTGACTCAACAAGAATGGTACGGGATGTGTGCTTGCTCATAGCCTGTACAAAGAGATACCACAAAACTATACAAGCACAGGTATATTTCACGTAAAAAAGTAAGTACACCCCATGGCATGGCATGGATATTTGATCTTCATGCAACACTTACTCTGTGTAGTCCATTGTGTAATTTAAATAAACATAAAAGCAAAATTCAAATGCCTATATTTATCACTAGGCAATACCTACAATTAGAATCAGGTGCAAACATAATTAAAGAGGATCTCCAACAAACCTGTCTTATTAAAACCTTAGGCATTTAGTTTGGGTTGCTCTTAGAGGTTGAGTAGTGTGTGGTATCACCATGCCTAGATTGAAAGATCTCTGAGGCCTTCATAAAAAGGGTTACAGATGCCTATGAGTTTTGGAAGGGATAACAAAATATAGCAATATCCAATAACAAATGGATATCAATCTCTCTACTGTCCAGAAGACCACCTACAAGTAGAGAAGATTTCTCCAACATGGCCAGGTGAGGCTGTCCCAGCAAGTTCAGTCCAAGAGTAGAGTGTAACATATTGAAAAAAATCTTTAAGAATTTCATCACAGGACATAGAAGCAACTCTCACCACTGCTGATGTCTACCATTAGAAAGATGAAGGACCAATAAGGTCTACATGGGAGGTGTGCCATGTAAAACTTTGCTGTCCAGAAAGAACATCAGGGCAAGAATATCAGAGACTGATAGTTATATGAGACTTCTACCTAAAGTTGTTTTTGCCAAATCTGGGTATGGGACCTGTTATCCAGAAAGCTCGGTACATGGAATTTTCCAGATAAGGGGTCATTTGGATCTCCATACATTACTTCTACTGAAAATTTTTTTCAAGCATTAAACCCCAAAGGATTGGTTTTGCCTTCAATAAGGATTAATTATATCTTAATTGGGATAATGGATTCGGAACGGTTTTATTATTGTAAAGAAAAAGGAAAATATTTAATTTTTAAATAATTTTATTAAAATGTAGTCTATGGGGCAAATTTACTAAAGCGCAAAGCGGCTTATGCTAGCACAAATTCGCCAGCGTGATGTCATTTTGTTACTTTGCCGATTTACTAATGTGCGCTGGCGTAAATTCTCTACCGAAGTGGACCTACTCTAGCGCTACTTCGCACCCTTACGCCAGGCGAAGTTGAGCTATGGCGAAGGGACGTAACTACGCTAATTCACTAACTTGCGCATTTTACTGAACATTACCGCTTGTGCCAGACTTGCCTTCGCCACCTCAGGCCAGGCGAAGTGCAATAGAGTAGATAGGGATTGCTTCAAAAAAAGTTGAAATTAAGGGTGATAGGCTAAAAAAGATCGTAATTTTTTTTGGAGGCAACCTCTTTCCCCCCTACATTTCCTAACATATGGCACCTAAACTATACAGTGGGCACATGTATAGGGTAAAATAACAAATCTTTTATTTTATGAAGCTTTCCCGGGCTTGTGTAGTGTAATGTATTTGCTGCTACATATACGTCCATTGTACTTTAACTTGGCGCCGTATGCAAATTAGACATTGCTTTGCTTGACGAATTAACGCTAGCGCAACTTCGCTACCGTTAGCCTCCCTGAGCGCAACTTCACATTTTCGTGAATTTGCGTAGCGCTGGCCAAATGCGGCTGTCGCAACATCGGATCTTAGTGAATTTGCCCCCATGGGAGATGGCCTTCCTGCAATTCATAACTTTCTGGATAACTGGTTTCCGGATAACGGATCTCATACCAAGTATTACCATCAAGGGGCACTTCCTATTTCCACATAAGAAAAATCTGTTAATCTGTAAATTTTTCGTTGAATACATTATTGCAAAGTGCATTTTTTATGTTTGTTGCCCCAACAACTATGACATTCACTTGGTCAAATAGAAGACATGAAGGAAGCCACAAAGACTGCAGAACTGTGCTGCTACTTTTTAGTCACACAACATGTTTTGGATCACAAGGACCCTTTCTCAAGTGTCTTGATCAAAGGAGTTGTGCCATTCTCTGGGCACAAATGTTCCTTTCTCTGGACTACATCTCTCCACTAAGATAACGTGGCAAATTCTAAAAATGGACAGAGGAAGAAAATACCATTCTTGGAAACACAATCAAAAATTGCTGACATTTTTATGCTGTATAAGAGTGAGGACAATGTTGCTCAGCAAAGAAAAAGAACCACAATGCTATAAATACGCAGTGGATTATGGGTTTTATCTTTGCGATAACATTGCATGATGATGTACAATGCAGTTGTGCCAAGAGCGTACAGCTTTCATGGCCAGGAATGGGGGGGGGAAATAAAATTGTAACAATACACTAAAGAATTCAAAAAGTGCATTAGAGCTTTTTTCATCTGGTTGCAGCTTGAATTTATTAGACATCTAGATGATGACATGGAAAAATCGCTGCCAATGTATAGTATAAGATAACCATTTTTATAGCTCTCTTCTAACAACAAATAGCGCACATTCTGAGAGCTAGTAAAAAGGTGATAGATTACATGAGAATGAAGAACGCATTAAGCTGTCCTATAGAATTCATGGCTTTTAGGATTCAAGACGGGATCTTATCGGGAAACAGCGCCGACGACAACTGACAAAGATATTATATAAATTGTATAAACCCTGATATGATATTTTAAATAAAGCCACAAAGCGTGTATTTAAATGTATTTAAAGGTTCAGATAACTCCAAGGAAATTATTGGTTGGCTCGTGGTGAATTTAATCAAAAGGCGTTCTACACTTGTGATGTCACGTGCCAACTCTTCTGCTTGAATACACATGGCCAAGACATGACAGCTAACCATTATCTGTCAAGCAAGCACAACAACGTTCTATTAAATGGCAGTTCAAATTGACTTTGCTCAAATGGAGATAATTATAAGAAACCCCCTTGCTTTATAAACTGCAACCTTTGTTACACTACGAGATAAGGTGCAAACCATTATTCAGAACATTCGCCTTGAGAAAGCATTACCTGCGAAACGCGCGTTGGCGAACTCTGCTTTTTTTAAAATAACCTATTAAAAGGACTCTAAATAAGACTTTTTTTAAACAATTTTAGCTTCAAGCCTTGTAACTAATTATTAGAATTGGTCATGGGGGGGGGGCGGTTGGTTGTTGGAAAACAGCGCTCAAATCCTACTCTCTTCTCCTCCCTGTCTATTGTATCCCGCACTGGGATTCTCAAGGGGACCATGATTTGTGAGGTTGAATAGTTCTACAATGAGACAGGGCCAGATTTAAATATCGAGACCACAGTCCTGGTTTTCCTGCCTTTCTTTGCTTTGTGGTGTCCCAGGTAGGGATGCACCGAATCCAGGATTCGGTTCGGGATTCAGCCAGGATTCAGCCTTTTTCAGCAGGATTCGGATTCGGCCGAATCCTTCTGCCCAGCCGAACCGAATCCGAATTTGCATATGCAAATTAGGGGCGGGAGGGAAATTGCATGACTTTTTGTCAGAAAACAAGGAAGTAAAAAATGTTTTCCCCTTCCCACCCCTAATTTGCATATGCAAATTAGGGTTCGGATTTGGTTCGGTATTCGGCCGAATATTTCACGAAGGATTCGGGGGTTCGGCCGAATCCAAAAAAGTGGATTCGGTGCATCCCTAGTCCCAGGGATAGAAAAATAATAGGTAGAAAGTTTTGGGACAACTCCACCTTCTGTTATATCCTTTTCCTGCTTTTATATTGGATTGAGTTGCTGGGTAATCGTTTTATCGCTAATGAAGTTGGTTCAACAATTATTTTTCACAGTTTATTAAGTCCCTGGTTGGACTAATGCACTTGCACTTTAAGTATTCAAATTAATTATTTTTTAACACTTATGCACTTTAGGTAGTGGATTAATTGTAAAGGAATGGAATAATGGCAGAAATGTTTTGATTTAGTCTGTCCTTCATAACCAGTTAATGAATTAGCACGGAATTTAACGTAATTATAATCTGGTAACTCATTCATTTTTATTTATTGAGCTATTCACTATTTATATTTTTAAAGAGCACGTGTCATACAATTAATTAAAAGTATCCAGCAAGTGGATGAATTTTGAATTTGATGTTTAGAAGTGAACCATCGAATTATCAGTCAGAAGAGGGTTTTTTTTCTTTTCTTTTTTCTTTATTTATTCATTATTCAGAAGGCTAATCTGTGGTCTTCTCATTTGTTTTACTAGCTTCTCTTCTGAGACTCAGCCAAAGCAGGTAATTCGAAAAAAAGAAAAAAGACCATAGGCAACAGAATGCTCAGAACAAGCCCTATTTATTGTAATCATGGTGAACAAGGGGGGATACAGTCAACAAGGTAGGTTTGTTCTAACGAAATTCCACCATCTGTTGCTGCTCTCTCTCCTGATTAGGCCACAACAGTCTGACCAATGTAATATGCAAAATAGAAGTAGGATGGAGCACACAATTCAGCAGCTTTTACTGCAAAGATTTATTGAGCACAACATGTTTCGGATTTTCATGGATCCTTTTTCAAGTGAACAAGGGGGGATACAGTCCCATTAAAATGCTTTTAATTATAATGAAAAGTTATGTAATGATTAGACAACTAGACAAAAATCAAAAAGATATTAAGGGGCAGATCCATTAAGGATCTTTATGAATTCATTTTGATAGATCCCTAGAGTTCATTGAGAATCCTGGCTGAATACCGAATCGAATCCTGGATTCGGTGCATCCCTAGTAAAAACTTTTTGGAGTCCACGCCACCAAGATTAAAAATCAAGCAGACAAGCCGAAAACGATAATGCTCATAAATAAATTCTTGATCACTCTGGGGCAAATTCACTTAGATTCGTAGTTGCACCAGGCGTAACTTCGCCGCACTTCGCCAGGCGTAGTTTCGCCAGCGCTCCGCAAATTCACTAAAATCCGAAGTTGCACTCAGGGGTAGCGTAAGGTTGCGAAGTTGCGCTAGCGTTGATTCGCTAAGTAAAGCGAAGTTACGCTAGCGAAGGCTAATTTGCATACAGCGCCAAATTTCAATGGAGGAATACGTAGAATCACTACAAATGGCTAGAAAAGCTTCAAAACATCAAATAAAAATGTTATTTTGCCCTACACATGTGCCCACTGTCTAGGTAAGTTGCCATGAGTCAGGAAATGTAGGGGGGAAGGAGGGGAGCCCCAAAAAAAATTTCGATCTTTTTCAGCCTATCACCCATAATGTAGAAAACACACCAGCGTTTTTTGGGACTTAGAAAAAATTTTGACTTTTTTTAAAGCAATCCCTATCTACTCAATTGCGCTTCGCCAGGTCTGAGGTGGCGAAGGAAGTCTAGCGTAAAAAGTAGCGTTCAGTACACTACGCGCGTTAGTGAATTTGCGTAGTTACGTCGCTAGCGAAACTTCGCCAGGCGTAAGGGTGCGAAGTAACACTAGCGAAACTACGCCAGCGTTCGTTAGTGAATTTGCGCAGTAACGAAAATGCCAAACGCTAGCGAAGTAACGCTAGCGTTCGGCGCTTAGTGAATTTGCCCCTCTACATCACCAAGGTTTAACTAAGTAAAATATCTCTAGCTCATATTTAGGATCAAATGTTTTATTACCTACAGCCTCTTTATTTTATTGTTACCATGGCAGGAGGATGTTACGTTTTGCTGCAAATGAATAGCGACCACTGTTCTTCTGGAGCCTCATTTTCCTTCGGGATGAGAGTAACGTGGATATTCTTACTGAGAAAGCCTTTCATGCCAGCAGTTTATTGCTTTACATGACTTAATAGAAAGAGGAAAGTGAAGAGCAAGATGTTTGGGGGTGTTGAAAAATGTTTCAAAATATTTTATTTCTCCCCACACTTTACGACGTGAGAAGCAGATCATTCGCCGACTAAAGACGGGGCTGTTACTGGAACAGGTGTTCTGTTATGAGATATTAAACTCTCATCCTTGACCTGTTGGGTGTATATTTAATATTTTCAAAGCTTCAAAGTGGAGACACCTATTTTTATTGAGGACTGGAGCCTTAGTTTGGGATTGTTTCTGTGAAATATGTAGCCATAACTAACAATGGACCATCATTTAAGCTTCACGTGCACCCAAGAAGTGATTCCAAAGTATGAAAGGAGACAATTCACAGCAGATAAGAAGCAGTCCATAATTATATTGTTTTCATCTTAAATTACTACCCACACTTCCTTTTTTATTTTTATTTTTTATATAAAATCCCATGCCCTGTGCAATATCTCCATTGCTCTCTATTCTTCCACCTCTTACCTGGGCAATATTTTTGTTGAGAAGGTAGACTCCATACTCAAACTGAAGCTTTTCTCCGCCTTTCGGATACAAAGGGAACCTGTATAAAACAATAAAAATGTACATCTTATTCTGGATATAGAAATATTAATTCAAATGCAAAAATAAACAGATAAAAAATCTATTTTATTCGGAAGAGCTAAATATATAATGGCTGATGCAGGGCAATATATGTATGTTAAAGTAAATAAAACATTAAAAAGAGTAAGAAGCACAAGACAGGTTAGAGGACAGTTATTCCGGATTTATTAATGTATTCACCAGCACTATGCTTTCCAATTATACAGGACACAAGTCGGCATTACTCATTTACAACTTGCACTAGATGTTTCTTCATAACATGTTCCACCAGCTAAATAAAGTAGGACCCCCTTACCTTACTACTAAGAGAGTTCAACCTTCTCACTTCTCCATACAGTGTCTTGTCTATAGTTATTTAAATAAACTCCTCTTTGGAGACCTTAGATGTATTTACTAAACTCTCTCAAATCTACCTAAGGCCAAACCTATAGTTGTTGACTCTGATACTGGTGTACCACCGTAGTGATCCCTCTAGAGATGTGGTCTCCAAAACCTGGAAAGCCTCATACTCTCTTCTAGACCACTATGTATTTCCCTTGCATCTTTGAGAGAGATGTAAGTACAGATTCAGTTCCTTTCTTTGACTAAATTATTAATTTAGCATGGAAGCCTCTGTTGTGTTCGGTCAATGTGCACCCTGGTCTATCGTGTTGAATAGAGCCTTAGATAATGCATATTAGTGAGCCTATGATTAAGGCCAGGATCACCTGAAATTCATCTGGCCAATAGCCACAATGCTGGGAGATTTTGCCGCAATACATTTATGCTACTGTAGTGGACAAATTTGGTGACAAAAAATGGTTCTCCACCGGTGCGAATTTCAATCGCCTATGGCAAAACTTTGTGAGAAATGGATGACTTTGTAATGCGTAGGTTTTACCAGCGGCAATTTCAATTATTGCTGCTGGAGATTCGCCACCCGCAGAAGCGCAAATTTATCGCAGGCACATTGGCCATTACCCTAATGTAAATATAAAGACTACACAAAGATTTAGGAGTTGCTGATTGATATGAATAATACATATTAAAGGTCTACACCTCAAAAGCCCTTGCAAAAAAAAAAAAATAGTCAACTTTTTTTTCAAGTCAGATCTTTTTTTAAAAATTGCTCCTCCATTTTTCTACTCAAATCTTGCATGTGAAATAGAAGGTTTAGCTTTTTTTTTCATTCTTAGCATTAAGAACTTCCTTGAAGGTGACAATGGTCAAGAAGATTTTCTCAGATTGTATGCAGTGCCTTTAGATTTTAATGGCAAAGGAACTTGAGAATTCCTGACAAATGTAAAAGTATCTAAAAATTTCAATCTGGGGGAGAAAAGTGATATTTGTTCAGATTTACCAAAAACGTAGTCGGATGAGAAAAAAAAACCTTATCTCATGGTCACATTAAAAGTCTCTGGGGACATCCAAAAATGAATAAGGAGATACATTTTTTCTCATTGAATAGAATCTGAGCAACTACACATGAATGCTTTTGGGAAATTGCTTTGATTAATTGAAATTCTGTTAAATATAGTTTATCATAACTACATGCAAAGGCAATTAAGAAACCTAGGGGAAATAACATGGCTAAAAATAGAAGAGTTTACCTTTCAATTACTTTCTCTTAAAAAGACTGCCCAATAAATATTATGTACAAATGTATGCACTACAGTGTATAAACATATTACTGGAGAAAAGTATGATTATTGCAAACAACTGACAATGCTTTCAAACCTCTATGATACCGATTACTTGTAAATTTGGTACAATTTCCTTCAAATTTGTTTAAATTGTGAAATACATCTGGGGCGCAAGCACATATATTTTTTCACGATTAAGCTACATAATTGGTGGGTATTATGTTCGCTGGAAACCCAAAACTTCCTGTTACTGATCACATTAGTACATAAATCATACCTTGTATTTGTTTTGGTCTTCAACACACAACCATGCTTATTGGGAATGTTGGTGAACCACAACTCCGGAAGTTTTTTTAATATGAGGAGGGAATTGTTTATCAGTAAGGTCAGTTTAATCATATAATCACATTGCTAAAAGGAATCCCTAACTTCCTGATACAAAGGACTGGAAGAGAAAAAAGAACTCTTAAAACAAGTTGAAAAAATAGCTTCCCATAGTGATAATTAAATGCAGAGATTTTGATCCAAAATGGCCCAACTTACTAAAAGAGCGAGAATGAACTTTAGAGATTCTGATCCAGAAACGGTCTGGCCAGCACAATAACAACTGATTTCTTGGTCCAAGGTATTTAACTCTCCTGGAACATGAGACTTCCTAAATTTTCTTAAGGAAATCTCATTAACAATGCTTTGGCTCAGCCATGGGTCCAAGGACAACTGTTAGGAAAGAGGTCCAAGGACATGTGGTTGAGAAACATGTTGATTAAGGAATGGGTTGCTTAATGCCTTACATGCTGCCTATGAAGGTTACTGTTCAGATTAAAATTTTTATTAAACAACATTCACCAAATGTCACTGAAATCAATTAAGGGGTTGCATGCAGTCATTGTGGTTAGCATTCCTCTTTAGGTTACTCAGAAACAGACTCTGCTTAAAAGGATAAACAGAATGTTTACGACTGCTTACAACAGTGGTCCCCAACCAGTGGCTCGTGGGCAACACGTGGTCTCCAACCCCTTGCTCACAGTAGCCTTAAAGGAGGAAAAAAAAAACCCTACCACCGTACCACACATAGACCCACCTCCCTCCTCCCCCCAGTCTAGCTGCTACCCCTTTTAACTTACTCCTCTGTGCAGGTTCAGGGATTGGAGTACACGGCAGCCATCTTCCGGGTCTTCCTCCGGCAATTTCTGTCCATTTCGGCGCATGCGCAGTTGTCGCATACCTGGAAATTGATCCAACCGCACATGTGCCGCTCCGCCGGTCTCATTCTCAGATTACCCGGAAGATGGCTGCCGCGAACTCCGATCCCTGAATCTGCACGAGGGGTAAGTAAAAAGTTAGGGGCATTTGCCCGGGGTAGCAGCTAAGCAGGGGAGGGAGGAGGGTCTATGTGGGGTGGGGGTAGGGGTTTTTTAATAAGGGGTTTGTTTCTCTTTTAAAGGAGGCATGTAATTTAGAATGTAGAAAAATATATATATATATCAAAGATATATGTCCCACTGCTCAATTAGTTGGTAAAATTAAAAATGTTTTATTATAAATCACATCTACACACCTTACGCG
This sequence comes from Xenopus laevis, assembly GCF_017654675.1. Taxonomy (NCBI): domain Eukaryota; kingdom Metazoa; phylum Chordata; class Amphibia; order Anura; family Pipidae; genus Xenopus; species Xenopus laevis. The sequence continues at coordinate 185,553,539 of NC_054373.1, forward strand.
TTTCATACCCTCCGGTATTTAGTCATAGGTGTCTCTCCTATGACTAAGTAACGGGCCATGTGGGGTCAGTATGTACCATTTTAGGGGTGATTTGTAATAAAAAAAATAATTTCAACTACTATTTGAGCATGGGACATATATATTTGATATATATTTTTCTATATCGTGGCTGCTTTAGAACCAGGTTTACTGCCAAACAGAATCTCCTAGCAGCTGCTTGTCCACATAGGGGTTACCAAGAGTCAATCACAACCCATAATGAGCACCCCTATGACCTTTTTGGATACTTGTGTTGCTCTCCAACTTTTTTTACACTTGAATGTGGCTCACGGGTAAAAAAGGTTGGGGACCTCTGGCTTAAAATAACCTGCTAGGTCTTCAGGGCAGGAAGGCCTCCTATATTTTGGGGCAATGATCTCTCTTATGTAAATGAAATTCCATAGAATCATTTGAATCAAATTTCTATGAAATGACTCCAAAATTCAATATATACGGGATTACCCCATTAAATTAAATTAAAAACACACAAAAAGGATTGTCAGATAACATTAAATGGGTTCCACTTCTACTGCGAGCCAATGGCCCAGAGGCTGAACAGTTAGATCTCTACAATTGTGTAGACAACTGCATGTGGAACTTGGTGACTATCCCATGTGTAGTTATCTTTATTAGATTTCAGTAGCATATCTCCCAGAACATCACATGGGGCCAAAATGGCTCCACACATTGTAGACCAGCTCCAACATTATACCCGTTCATCTGAACAACTGTATCAAAAGGCTGGGAGCAATCATTCACAGAAGATAATATTTCCCAATTCTATTCCATTTTCAAAATTCCCCTCCAAAAATTTAAAAAATAAAATGCATTGCACATCATTTAGGGTCAGATTTATTAAGGTTCAAGTTGTTTTTTTCCATGAAAATTAGAATTGTCTTTTTTGGGTCAAAACTCACATTTTTGGGTTAAAAAAACACTTGAAGTGATGGAGTATTCGAGATTTATCATTCCCGACCCTGCAAATAGCTAGAAGCTGAAAAGACATCACCCAAAACCTGTTGCGGTTATGTAGACGTTTATGGAAGCAGTCCCTTGAACCATTTAAAGGGATCCTGTCATCTGAAAACATGTTTTTTTCAAAACGCATCAGTTAATAGTGCTACTCCAGCAGAATTCTGCACTGAAATCCATTTCTCAAAAGAGCAAACAGATTTTATTATATTCAATTTTAAAAGCTGACATGGGGCTAGACATTTTGTCAATTTCCCAGCTGCCCCAGGTCATGTGACTTGTGCCTGCACTTTAGGAGAGAAATGCTTTCTGGCAGGCTGCTGTTTTTCCTTCTCAATGTAACTGAATGTGTCTCAGTGAGACATGGGTTTTTACTATTGAGTGTTGTTCTTAGATCTACCAGGCAGCCGTTATCTGGTGTTAGGGAGCTGTTATCTGGTTACCTTCCCATTGTTCTTTTGTTTGGCTGCTGGGAAGGAAAGGGAGGGGGATGATATCACTCCAACTTGCAGTACAGCAGTAAAGATTGATTGAAGTTTATCAGAGCACAAGTCACATGACTTGGGGCAGATGGGAAATTGACAAAATGTCTAGCGCCATGTCAGATTTCAAAATTGAATATAAAAAAATCTGTTTGCTCTTTTGAGAAATGGATTTCAGTGCAGAATTCTGCTGGAGCAGCACTATTAACTGATTTATTTTGAAAAAAAATTTTTTTTCCCATGACAGTATCCCTTTAAGGATGTTAACAGCCTGTTTGATGCTGAATTTTTTCCAGAGGGTTTTGCCCCAAAAATGATAATTATTAGAGCGATTCTGGGTTTTCTTTCGCAGAAATTCTGTTTTTTGCCATTAGAGTTTTTTTCTTAAATAAGATACCATTCGAGTTTCGAGTTCATTCGAGGTTAAAAAAAACTCTAACCCTCGACCTTTGATAAATAACCCCTTAATATATAATTTTGTATTTGGACTAACCTACTCCTTCTGTTAACTAGGATAGTACTGGTGAGGTCTGTGACCTTAGAAGGGGGAGTTATAGGTGATTTGTAAGACCCTTGTAATTAGGGACCATGTTAATTTACTATTTACAATAAACAATGCTGGGTGATATACTTTTTGGAAACAGAAAAGATGAACAGCAAAAGAAGAGGAGAAATGAGAAACATTAAGGTGCAACTAATACTTGTGCCGTTGCTGTGGATAATAAATTAATTGTATACTTTACATGAAATATAGATTACACCCTTGAGGAAATTATAATGAATTGTGTGCTAATGTGAGAAAACTTCTGGGACCTTGAGCCATATGTTCTGTAAATACTGTAAGATGATCTCATTTTTTTTTTACTCAAACACATTTAAGGTTATAGCACATAATTGATAGCCCTGCATTTCGTATGGGCTAATAGTGAAATACACCCCTCTAGTCTGAGCTCATCTAGTAAAATTAAATGTAAATAGGGAAAAACAATTTGGCAAAGCTGTCCGTCATTCAACTTAATAGCCCACAGGCTAAAAATTCAGATATTTTGCAAAAGCCTTCCACATGTGCAGAACATTTAAGTGTAAATAAGCTATTTTGATAGTTTGCATCAGATCCAAGAGGACTGCAAGATGTTCTGCCAAAACTGAGCAAGTGAGGTGCCATCCATGACAAGATCTATGTATAAAAAAAGCCCAAAAGTCTGACAGAATTTGGCCAGGTATGGCTAACTTGAAGCTAGCCAGGTGTTTTAAAGAATTCCATAATGTTTAATTTTGGACCATACCACTGAGGATGTTGCCTAAACAGTTGCATCATGGTTACACCATGGTTCATCGGCAAACAACCAATGACTATAGTACAAGGACACTGGTCAATCTGAAATTGGACAGACTAATTGGTGGGATCAAATAGCATTTCCTTGGTGGGTTATAAGAAGCCCTTTGCAATAATTATATATAAGTATTTTAAATAAATTTGGATATCTCTGGGTTAATAAGGAATATTATGTATAAAAATGCCAAAAATCTTCCCATAACATCAAATGAATTTAAAAGTGCAACTGGAATTTCTAGAACAAGTAGATGCCATGTTTTTCCGTGTGCCAAAATCTGAGATTGATTGAACTACCCTAGTACTAATCAATTTCCCAGAAAAATAATGGCCACAGAAAGGACTAACTTCAAAATTTGGCATAGGCAATCTCTAGGTGAGTGTTTTTTTGGACTTTTTCAGTTCAAGCAACCCCTATTTGGTTCTTACATTGGTCAGGGCTCCCCTAGTTGATTACAAATTAATAGATATGGGACATCAGTATTTACGACTCAAAATGTTACCCAAGTGGTTGTCAAGGTGGGCTTCTAGCATTATCACGAGAATTAATATGCACCTGTGCCAAAAAAAGCCTAAGAAAAACCACAGTTTGGGTCAGATTGGTGGAATTGGGCAGAACCCATTTTGAGACCCACAGCAAGGACATTTGATGGCTCAGACATGATTTCAAGTGCCAGAGAGGCAGGAGAAGAAGGTCAAGATGTCCCTTTGTGACCACAACAACCATCATCTACTGTGGAGAAGGGTCCATCATTGGGAGTAGTGTCAGGCACAGGAAATCTGCTGAATATTTGTTTTGTTACTTCTTACTTGTTCAAATACACATGAAAAATACAATGTATTTAGGAATACACCCTATATCTCTCTTTATTTACCAGTAGGTCCTTCCAGCTGGCAAGAGGGCTCCCATTGCGATTAGAAGAAAGGAGGTTCTGGCTAAATATTGGTAAGGGGTTTGTTACAGTGAGAGCTGTGAAGATGTGGAATTGTCTCCCTGAATCAGTGGTACAGGCTGATACATTAGATAGGTATAAGAAGGGGTTGGATGGTGTTCAGCAAGTGAGGGAATACAGGGTTATGGAAGATAGTACAAGTTGATCCAATGACTGGGCCATTTGTCATCTAGGACTCAGGAAGGAATTTCTTCCAAAATTAGAGATGTCTCAAATGTTTTTTTTTGTTGCCTTCCTCTGGATCAACTTACAGTTAGGCAGCATTTATACAGACAGAAATGGTCAAACTACAGGTACAGGAAGGGTTTGGGTTCCAGAAAATCTGAGATGTATATAATGAACAACAGCTCATCTCCATACACACAAAATATCAAATCCCTGGCATCTGAAATTCTCCAAGGGAACAGGCGCAAGGGCTGAACCATCCACAAGGAGAAACACTCACAAGGCAAATTACTTGAGATAGCAAGAAGTTCATCTTTAAAACACACAATAAAAATAGTCTGTATTCAGCCAAACAGAAATCTGTTCAAAAATTGCACAAAATAAAAAATTCCCGTCTGCCAAAAAAAGATGAAGAGATACAATTCCTCATGAGTTGCAAGCTACAGAAAGCAGAGAGAAACAGCAAACAGAGCTAACATTTTATAGGCCTCTACCTAACTGCCAAAGGGAGCCGGCACACCTTTACTGGACCTCTGCTAAGAGTTCTATATCCCTGGAAGAATAAACTAAATAAATGTAAAAAGCCCAAGGATATTCACGGTTACCTTAATGATAAAACAGTGATGTTTGAAAATATTTTTATATTAAATAGTTATTATACAAATGACATTATTCAATATTTTTCAGACAGTTAGGGGGTTACATTTTAAAGTCTGAATTTACTATAAAATTCGAATTTTTAGTAAAAATTTTTTGGAGATTTATTATACCCAGAGGATGGAAAAAGTCTAAATCCGAAAATCTGGCATCTCAGACCTGCCGAGGTTGTACATAAGTCAATGGGAGAGGTCCCTATCCTATTTGGAAGATTCTGAGGTCTGTACTGGAATTAGCCTGAAAATCCAACTATTTCGGGAAAAAGCCCCATCCATTTTTTAAAATAATAAAAAAATATAAAAAACAGAAAGCAGTTATTATGTCGTAATGGACATTCAACAGAAAATGACATTAAAGAAAGATGGTGACCATAGCAATAAAATAAACTGTTTTTCAGTAAATAAAAGAAAAAAGATGAATGCTCAAATAATTCAGAATTTCAAAAAATTATTTCCTTTTTCTCTGTATTGAATCCTAACGAAGATGTAATTACTCTTTATTGGAAGCAATACAATCCTATTGGCTTTTAAAAATGTTCAAATTATTTTTTAGTAAACAAGATACAGAAATCCAAATTATGGAAAGATCCCGTATCCAGAGAACCTTAGGTCCCGAGCATTCCTACTCACAGGTCCCATACTTGTACTTCTGTGTGGCTCAGGAATCTCCTGTCCTGCACCTGCCCCCACTCAACTGAGGCCCAACTCAGCCCAAGGGTCAGACTCTCTGGTTAGTATTGCAATGGAGAGGGCTGGGTAGATAGGGGACACATCATGAGTAGAGGGGTCCATGTCATTAGTTTGGCCTAGCCCCCACATTAGTAGGATGTTGGAGAAACGTATGCTTTTTGAGTCAGTCTATACAACATGAATACCTTGCTCTCAGACACAGAGGTAGAAGAAACACAAATATATGCAGTTATGTATTCATTTTTATTATAGTAGTTTTATTGTAGTAATCGAACATTCAGTAGAAGACGGTTTATAAACATTTTAAGACCCAAATTAAGTTAGTGGAGCAGCTTCACATTCCAAATATTGGTTTAGGACCAGTTAATCACCCATTTTAAATTGTACTTTTTGTTGTAGATAGAAGTATCCTCTTACAGGCAGGGTGGGATCCTCTCTAATAAAGAGTACAGGGAACCATTTTTGGGTCTCAACCCACAGGGTAAAAAGCCCTGAGTTAGAGTTTCCATTTAAGATATGATAATGATTATAATTTTACTATTAGAAGAGGTCTTAATGTCCACTCCATAACCATAGAACCTTGATTTGACGTTAGATGTTATTGTTATTAGGCTTCCCTTTACTTGTGTAGCATTGCTGGAAAGATGAAATATTTGAAGGCCTTGCAATAAATCTCCTGGGGCTCTCGTGTTAGTCAGACATTTATTGTTAAGCTAAGCTGTGAAGGATCTCTGCTCTATAACTTTTGCCTTAGATTTTAAGTTTCCTCTTAAGAGATCTAATGTCTAAACATCTTTATTGCCAAATGGTGATTTATGATAGAGCCTGTACAGCATCCTTGTTCCAGAGACTTGGCACAGATGCTCCCATACGCCTACACAACCGGTTGCCTTCTCATTGTGCATAAAACCACCTGACTCTTGTACACACTCTTCCCCATTGTTCGCTAAAAAACCCCATTGAATCTGCTCCCAGATGGCTTTAATTTCCCATGCAACATATGGTTATTTCTCTACAAATCTGTAATTTGTACATCAGACACCAGCGAGGGAGGAGATGAGTAAAAAAATAAAATAAATAATAAATATATAGACCATGAGAAGGCTTGAGATTCCTGCCAGCTCAGCCGAGGCCTTTGGGTTTATATAAGGCCTGCGGTATTTTTATTAAATCTTCTTGCCAGGATTTATATTAGAGCCGGTTGACTATTTGAAAGAATCCATTTTTCTTTCCTGTATGGATTTCCACATGAAAAGAAGTGAAATGTGTGTGATATGGAACAGGTGAATTTGCTCTCAAATCTCTTCCAAAAGCAATTTGATAAAATATTTTGGAGTGAAAGAATAATAGGCTGCTGAATATAAAATACACACCTGCACATTGAATGATACACTGTGTTGAAGGCTAATTTGGTTTCTTTTTAGTGGTTTGTGCAACCAAAGTAGTCCCCTCATGCCAGTCCTCTCTGGTGACTAAGCCAGCAGAGACACATCCCTACAGTATATGATATCATCTAAGAAGACCTGACCCAAACTTGAGCCTGGTTGGGCACATAATAAGATGGGGCTGGTCAGAGCTGAGTGAGGATCCATTGGATTCCGAACCCACACATTTCTTTTTATGCTTTATTTTCCTCTTCTGTTATTGCCCTCTACCTCGTCTACTTTGCATGTAACATTCTCTTTTCCTTCCTTTTCCTTTCATCCTCTTCTTGTTCTGCTTCCTCCATTCTATTATCCTCTCATGTGCTCATCTTCTCTTTTTTTACCCCCCCTCACACGTCTTCTATTTTTTTACCCCCCTAGACATCTTCTTTTTTTTGACCCCCTTAGACATCTTCTCTTTTTTTACCCTCCTAGACATCTTCTTTTTGTTTACCCCCTAGAAATCTCCTCTTTTTTTTCCCCCTAGACATCTTCTCTTTTTTTACCCTTCTAGACATCTTTGTTTTTTTACCCCTTAGACATCTTCTCTTTTTCCCCCCTAGACATCTTCTCTTTTTTTACCCTCCTAGACATCTTTGTTTTTTTACCCCTTAGACATCTTCTGTTTTTTAACCCCCCTAGACATCATTTCTTTTTTTACCCCCCTAGACATCTTCTGTTTTTTTACCCCCCTAGACGTCTTCTCTTTTTCCCCCTGCCCCTGGAAGACATCTCTTCCCCCCCCAGACATCTTCACTCCCCCCCCAGACATCTTCATTCCCCCCCGGACATCTCTTTTTCCCTGATGGACATCTTCTCTTCCACCCCCCCAACGACATCTCTTTCTCTCCCCACCCCCTCTGGAACATATTGTTTCCCCCCCCCCCCCTTCCCTGGACATTTTCTCTCACCCCTCCCCGGATACCTTGTCTTTTTTTTTCCCCAGCTGGACATCTTGGCAACCCCCCCCCCCAGATATCTTCTCCCTTTTTTTCCCCAAGACCTCTTGTTTTATACCAGTTTTCTCCTTTGTTCATTTTGTATTAATGCTTTTTTCAATAATTATACATTGCCCCACCGCTGCCTTTCCTCCTTGATCACCCCCTGTGCTACCATTCTCTATTCATTTCATCTCTTCTGTTATCAGGCCCATTTTGCTTCTTCTCAATTTTATGCTCCCTCCTTGTCTCTTCTCAGCCCCCATTTCTGTCTATCCTTTTGTCCCAATTACTTCTCTTCTATAATGAAATGACAGCAATAAAGTGGATAGCTGGAAAAGAATATACAGTATAAGGCTTGAGCAATCAACTGCCAAAAAGACTAACAAAATGATTTCTTTCTGCCTTTTGATTCTATTTTAAAATATGCTGACAAAAAAAATATATTTTTTTTCTACCGGGTTTTAAAATAAAACCAAAATGTAACGCTGACGGAGAACTGACAAAACAAACACATGCTATTGACTCACTAGAGCAATTTGTTTAAAATAACTGCCCCAAACAGCCAAGGAAAACAGAATATTTAATTTAAAAAAAATACTGGGGTTTTTGAAGACAGACGCTTTACATGTCAAGCCATTTTCACCAGCAATAAATCATTTTTGAGAAATTCTTCTTTTGATAAAGTGCACATTCGGTTATTCTGAGCTGGCGAAAGGCAAAATGCATATCAAGTGGATAAACAATGTAGATATTTATGGGCCAACATTTTGGCAGGTTCCATTTTATGTGCAGGAACACGTTCATTGCAGCTACTTTGTCTTTATGATAAGAATATAAACAGCAGTGCAAGTCTTCAGGCTCAGAGCAGCTGGGGCCCAAATGGATCCTAAATGCTTCAGTAGAAACACTTACTCCATGCTGGGCCAATGTTAAAAGAATCTCCCGTACACTCCATTATTTTGATTTCATTTTACAGCAGTGCAATACTTAGAAGGGAACATGGAGAAGCCCATACCTTCTATTTATTGAGCTCATACCTTCTATGTATTGAGGGTTATATTATGGTTTACTGGCCAATCTTGTACCTGGTGGCTAATTCTCCCTCAGGTTAACTTTTTAAAGGCAAAGCAGAATGTTTTTTTACTGAATATGGAAAAGTACCACTCTGCTATAGATTGCAGAATCTTTGGTGCTGATATAAAATTAAAAACGTGCTGGGTTGTTTTCTCTTTAAAGGTGTTGACAGTCAACACATGGTTACCAGTCAGAGCCAGACCTTAAATGGGTAACATAGCAAAAAAAACACCCAAGTCCATCCCGTTCAACTGTAAAGTCTGTATATAATCCGCCTAACTGCTAGGGTAAATAACAAAACTGTACTCACTCCCTTTCCTTCTCCGTCAGCTTGTCGTTGATGTTGTCTTTGATGGCTGATCGGGAGCCCTTGTGGAGAATGGGATAACGCAGAGGTATCTGGAGGAAGAATGAAATCATGGAGACCAAATGAGCTGTGTAGCCCAATGCGACAGCCACACTCCCATCATCCTTTGCTGGAATGAAAAAAATTAAAATTTAAAAATGAGGTTCAAAATTTAAATTCAGACATTAGCTTCGTTTTTTTTATACGGTTACATAACAAATAGAATGCAGAATAAAATTAAAATATAACATTTGTGACTCTAAATGATCAAAATTCATTTTTTTTCCCCTGATTTTCTTTTGACTAAAAAAGTCCGACCAACTAGAACCCACGATGTGACTATTTATGATCATCGGATCAGGGACAAACTCGATAAAATCAAGCAAAAATCCAAATCGTATGATTTTCTTGTAGGTTTTTCCCAAATTGTACGACTTTTCGACTTTTTGTCTGAAAAGTCCAAAATAGTCGGATTTTTAGGCTAATTCTAAATAGGATAGGGACCTCTCCCATTGATTTATATACAACCTCGGCAGGATTTTCGGATTCAGACATTTTCCATCCTTGGGGTATAATAAATCTCGGGAAAAAACCCAGCATTTTTGACTTTAATAAATAACCCCCTAAATGTCGTGTTTCGCATATTCCAGTAAACATTTGGACTTGACCAAGAAGAAAAGGAGTTGGCAAGGGCATACATATCAATGGGGCTGTGGGTACATGTGCCCCCCCCCCTTTTTATAAATTATATTTATTGAGTTTTCTTTTTCTCTCATCAAATTACAAACTGCATGAACTATGGTTGACATGTACATCAGCATTTCAGGTAATAAGTAAAGCAAAGTAATGCAGTCAGTGTACTACAAATAAATGATATCCTTTGGATAATAAATCTTGCAATAACAACCAGGTACAAAAACTAACCAATACTGAATTTATTGTTAGTGTCATTTCTAGGGGGAGAGGGGGGATTACAGGGTAGATGGAAAGCTATACTGAAGGCCAGGGATCTCCAACCTTTTTTTTTTACCTGTCAGCCATATTCAAATGTAAAAAAAACTTTGACAGCAACACAAGAATGCAAAACGTTCCTGGGAATGTCAAACACGAGATGTGATTGACAATTGATAGCACCTATGTGGCCTGCAGCCTACAGGAGGTTCTGTTTGGCAGTATATCTGGTTTTTATTCAACCAAAACTTGCCTCCAAGCCTGGAATTCAAAAATAATCACCTGCTTTGAGGCAACTGGGAGCAACATCCAAGAGGTTGATGAGCTACTGGTTGGGGATCACTGCTGTAGGCTCTGCACAGTTTGGAGTAATGGAGATAAAAGATGTTCTGTTATCCAGGAGGACCAAACGTTACCAAATTATTTAAGGTAACTCCTTTGTAAGTAATTTGGCACAGAGGGACTGAACCATTAACTGTTTTATCCATTGCAGTTCTTTGAGGGTTTGGTCTGATTTCTATTTGAGAGTGATCAGCTTCTTAGTATGAATCAATAGGAAGCATGGTAGGGCCCTTTGAGCTGGATTTGGGGTGGTTTCCCCACAGTGGCAACCTCTCTTGCCTTGTTCAATGGGTGGACTGAATACAAATGGCTTTGGCTAGGGTCAGCCGCCTTGTGTTGGCTCTAGATTGAACAGACTCGGCGGATTTCAACTCGAAATGCAAAATCTTGCGTTTTTGTGCTGAAATCCACAGAGCTTGTTTGCCGGAGCCGTCACAAGGCTTCCAGACACGAGCAGACAAGAAGATTCGGCTATTAGTTGGAGGCTGAAATGTGACTGGGGATTTCAACAGGCTGACTTGTGCCCCATCTGGCCCTAGTCTTACGCATCAAGTACATCAAGTGCTCAGGGTGAGTCGAGCAAGTGAGCTGTAAAGCCCATTAGATTTCAATGCAGAAGATATAAATGAATATAGAAAAATCCTCCTAGTTTACCAAAGTGTGGCCACAATTATAATGTCACAAGGTCAGAAGAGAGAGGACTCTGGACACTACGTTACATGAATCTGTTGAAACTTGTGGCTCCCCTAAATTTGATTACAAGCTAAAAAAAAAAAACATCATTAGATTAATTGCAGGGAGGCATATGGAGCCAAGATGGGAAGAGAAAAAAATCACAAATTGTGATTAGTAAAACAAACCACACTGAGGGCCCCAGACAGAACACGCTGTACACGGCACAGGTGATAAATCTCTCTAGATCTGGAAATAGTTGATTGAAATATGATTAAAAGGGAAACAATAGCTCATTATTTTACGCAATTTAGCAAAAGACAAGAATTGAACCTTTTTTTCTGCAGCTTGCAGACTTGTTACATATATCAGAAATGTATGTTTTAACCTTTTCACTGCCAGGCCCTTTTTTTTTTCCCTGTAACTACCTGAGCTATACTACAGTGTTTAGTTTAGTTTATTAAAAATAAAGTTTTATGGAGAAACAACCCCACAGCAGTACAATACCGAATTTTTCAAGCACTTCATCCTTCACATATATTACAAAGAGTAAGTTGATCCCAGAAACTTACTCTTTTTTTTTTGGAAAGTACAACAAATATAAAATGGCTAAATGTTTATTTCTTGGCACAATTACCTAGGGATGCACCGAATCCAGGTTCGGTATTCGGCCAGGATTCTGCCGTTTTCAGCAGGATACGGCTGAATTCTTGTGCCTGGCAGAACCAAATCCTTAAAATCACGTGACTTTTCATCACAAAACAATGGAATTGAAAAAACTTTAGCCCCACGCGCTACTAGTGGATCCGGTGCGTCCCTACAATTAGTGCACATGGTTTTCATTCAGGTGCGGGACCACTCAGCTCATTGCTTACGGGCAACAGGGATTTGAAAATGACCTACCTTGAAAATCCTCAGAATTCGGCAGCTTCACACCACATATGAAATAATCCTTTTGGTCAGGCTGTGAGAATAACATGAAAGGAGATTATTAGTACAACAGTTGATCTATTAAAGAACCACGAGAAAATACAGATAATTCAATCATTATGGGGCATTTCAAAATTAATGGTTTTATGATATAAATAAGGATAGAAAAGGAAAATCTATAGTTGCAGTTGTCAAATTATAGTTTCGTTCTGCAGCTCTCCAATTTGGAACCACTTTTGAGCCACCTACCCTTTCCAAGAGGCAGTTGTTTGAGTGGTAAACAGCAGTGATATGCAGGTCATCCATTTATTGACCCATGCTGAACCTAATTAGCCCTCTCTCAATCTGAACCTAACCTGACAAATTTACTAACAGCAGTGTGGGTTCTGAACTAATATATAAAGTATATGTGGTACTAGGGGGTTGAGCCAGCAACGTTTGCTTGAGAAGGCTGGGGAGAGTAAATTAATGTCATGGTGGGGAGGGTCCAGCGCCAGCTACTATCCCATAGTAGTAAATAGTTGGACCAAATGTGGCCAAGCTTTTACTTTCAGGTAGGTCTGTGCAACACTAGTAGGCAGGTTTAATAAGAGAGGGTCTAAGCAGAAAGATCAGCTGCTTCTGCAGTTGTTTGGAGCCATAGCCTACAATAAAGGGGTTTCAAAGAGGTCACATTGTCTTGTACTGTCTGTCTGTATACAGGTATAGAATCTTTTATGTGGAATGCTCACGACGTGGGGTTTTCTGGATAAAGAGATCCCCCCCCCCGAGATTTGGATCACAATACTGCTAAAAAAAAGTATTTAAAATTGTAATGAATACAACAGAATTGCGTTGTAACCCATAAGGATTTGTGGATTATAATGAAGAGCAAGAAACTGGTTTATTGTTACACAAAAACTACCCTTTAATCACATTTTTGGATAGTGGCTGTCGGACTCTAGTTTAAGGCTCCTTTGGTGATCTAACCATTGGTCAGGACTCCACAAGGCTCATAACATCATGGTTACAGATATATGAAAATATCAATGTTATTAGTGATTCAGCCTTGATTCCAAGAATATCTAGGGCCTAATCTCACCCCAGTTACCCTTTCAAGTCAGCCTTTGAGGTGTATCTAGGGGAGCAAATAGGCTCTTATCAAAACAAAAAGTCTTGCAAATGTTTTAATCAGAAGTAGTTCTGAGTTGTTTACTCTGTGACTAAGGCATAAAAGCAGCTTTTCTAGGGGATAAAGGAGTTAAAAAGAAGTAGGATATTGCAATATGGAATGAGATAAGATCTTGGATATGCCGGATTTATCTGTATTAAAGACCCCATACTGCAGAACGACTTCTGTAAACGTTTTTGTGGTTGAACTGAGAAATGGAGCTGACGCATATCCCAGCCACTGAGCCTTTTGATCTTATGTCGGGGGCCCCACGATTGTCACAGCTCTACAGATAAGGATCTTCTTTAGTGGAGTGAGATTTCAAAAGTATCATCAAGTCTTCTCTTGCAGTGACAGCTCGGGACCTACTCAGTTTGGGGGAAAGGGGGCTCATCTGTTCAACTGTCCCTCATTTTAGCGTGCTCTGCTCCATATAATGCTAAACGTATTGCTGAATTAAAAATGGTTGCCCAAAGCTCATGGCTCTGCTGAACAGGAACAAAAGAAGAGCTCAATAAGTCATTATGGGATGAGTACAAATGGTTGGGAAAAGAGTTTTCCACAGACTAACAAGACTTTTGCCATTGGTTTTGTTAAGGGAATGACGTTGGCCAGGGAATGTAGCCACACAAATGGTGACCATGGTCCTGTGTCTGTCCAACGGACAATTATGTGACATTTATTAAGGGAGTAAAGGAGTGACCTGATCTAGCAGAGTTTCTTCAAACATGAGGCTTGCTTGAAAAACTGGAATGGAGTCAGATTGGACTTCTTTCTACCTAATCAAGGCCATAGATGTTGTTTGTCTTTCTTTTTTTTTATTGCAGTGGGGCGACAAAAAGCTAGAAATCCCCCAGTATGCCATTACCCTTTCCAGCAGTCTCAAAAAACCCGAACAAGAGAAATAAAAGGTATTTTCACCTAAAAATGTTCACAATGCATTATAGTAAACGTCTTTAAAGCCAATATCATTTTGCCAAGTTCCCAGTCGATTAACATGGTTATGTACTTTAATGTGTACATATTCTATAGGACCACCCGCAGATAAACACCAGTTAAATAACGGAGGTGTGAAAGGCTATTCTGACTGTATAAGACGACGTCAAACAAACGAACACACTGTTTGTAAATGCGTCCTGTATGTAAAACACATGTGGCATCAAGGCAAACTAGTATTGTATAAGGATTACAAATATTTAAATTATTTTCAGGCCATTGCCCAAATCCATGGGGCGCTTTAAAAGGGCCTCAAAATGCTTAAATGTTCTTACTGAGCATGGAATTTGTTGCAATTGCCGGTGTTTTGCCGCCAATTTGATTTCTAGCTCAGTGTGCAGGCTGCAAAACTGTCAGCATTGTCCTGAATGTCAATTTTCTAGAACCTTCAATGCATTCACGGATTAAAAAATTGTCAGTGAGCATTTCTGTCCAATAACGGCTTTAACCTAAATGACCAATTGCTTTGTAGCCTTATTTTGCCCTGTACTTGCATTTTATTTCAGAGCCATCCCCAGTGACACTTACTGCATCGATCGGATAAATATACGAGAGTTCGGACAACAACTGCCGACAACGAATCGTAAATTGAGCGTTGGTCTTTAGAAACTGCTCCCTGCGACAAGACAAGAGATTAATGTGAGATTAGTAATTGTCCATTCCCTGGAAATATGCACAATAAAATTGAATATCTGTATTAAAAGGGACTAAATAGCATTTATTTTTGTAGAAAGTAATATATATATATATATATATATATATATATATATATATATATATATATATATATATATATATATATATATATATATATATATATATATATATATATATATATATATATATATATATATATATATATATTGTGGACACTCCAAACCTATATAGCCCACCAATTATCTAGATAAATATAAAACATATCCCGCTTAAAAGGTTTCGCTTTTTGTAACATTATAGTGTATGGAGACAACAGCAAGACCCTATGGGACATAGCACTGAAAATACAGAAGCAGACCCTGCACTATTTGCCATTGTCAAAAGGAATTCAGAGCAGAGACAGGGTAAACTGGAGAACCTAACATTGAGGGCCCAGAGCAATAACAATTAGATGGAGATAATACCAAATGGTATATGGGATTTATAGGTTTATGGGACTGATGGCAAAGTAAGGGACCTAAGAATGTAAACTCCACTGGGGCAGGGACTAGGGTTGCCATCTTTTAAAAAAAATTCCACCGGCCGGTGGAGGGAACAAAAGGGTGGGCCGTGACGTCAAAAGGGGAGGATGGTGATGGCGAAGGGGGCAGAGCCATGGTGCGCGATTGGATGTGGCGGGTCCTGATGCCAAAGGCGGTGGAGCCAACGCTCGCAAGTCTCAAGAAGCCAGCAAAAAGGTGAGTTTTCACCAGACTGGGGGCAGGCCATGGCTTTTGTTAAGTGTATTACAAATTTACCGGCTACTACATTGCCGGTAAATTTGTAATACTGGCCCCGGCCTTGGCAGGTGTTTTACTGGCTAGGCCGGTAAAATACCGGCCGGGTGGCAACCCTAGCAGGGACTGAAGGGAATATTATAGGGAGCTTAGATTGTAAGCTCACTGGGGCAGGGACTGATGAAAATGTGACAGGGACCTTATATTTTAAGCTCCACTTAGGCAAGGACTGATGGGAATGTGATAGGAACCTTAGATTGTAAGCTTCACTGGGGCAGGGACTGATGGGAATGTGATAGGGACCTTAGATTGTAAGCTCCACTGGGGCAGGGACTGATGGGAATGTGATAGGGACCTTAGATTGTAAGCTTCACTGGGGCAGGGACTGATGGGAATGTGATAGGGACCTTAGATTGTAAACTCCACTGGGGCAGGGACTGATGGGAATGTGATTGGGGCCTTAGATTGTAAGCTCACTGGGGCAGGGACTGATGAAAATGTGACAGGGACCTTATATTTTAAGCTCCACTTGGGCAAGGACTGATGGGAATGTGATAGGAACCTTAGATTGTAAGCTCCACTGGGGCAAGGACTGATGGGAATGTGATAGGGACCTCAAATTGTAAGCTCCCCTGGTGCAGGGACGGATTGGAATGTAATAGAGACCTTAGATTGTAAGCTCACTGGCACAGGGACTGATGGAAATGTGATATAGACCTTAGATTGTAAGCTCCACTAGGGCAGGACTTGATTGGAATGATGTATAATTTGAGTGCAAAATGTGTGCACATAATATAAAGGTTAATGATAATTTACCTTTTCGCTGTGCATTCTTTCCTCAATTCGCTGAGAGATTCATTCTGTTTCTGCAGCTTCTCCCGATCCACATTAAATACGTTTCCTAATAAAATCAGAAAAATCAGAGGGCAAGCACAAGTGAGTTTACACTCATATCTCAATACATGGAGGGAAGGTTAGGAATCTGTTGTTATTTTATTTACTTTCTCCAGTTTTATAGGGACAGAGCGTTTATACAAAAGGCCGACAATAAAATGAAAATAATTGTTTTAAATAGAGTGTGGGGTGAGTGCTGTGTTGGGAAACAGCCCCGTGACTATCTCCACATATGGCGTGGGGTTCAAATACTCCGTAAAAGAATGAAACTGCAGCGCATTATCACGCTAGGGAGAAATTTACAAGACGCGCTTTAATAAAAACAATGCACAGTGCAGAATTAGTTTAAATGAGATCCAGATCGACCCAACTTTTATTCTGTGTGGGGAATGGATGAAACAGGCTGTGGAGATATTCACAATTAATTTACCAATTTTCCAAGGATACGAAGGTCACACACCTTTAAAGGAAAACTATACCCCCCAAACAATGTAGGTCTCTATAAAAAGATATTGCATAAAACAGCTCATGTGTAAAACCCTGCTTCATGTAAATAAACCATTTTTATAATAATATACTTTTCTAGTAGTATGTGCCATTGGGTAATCATAAATAGAAAATTGCCATTTTAAAAAATAAGGGCCGCCCCTTGAGATCGTAGGATTCACTGTACTTACAAACATACCAACAAACCATACATGTTAGGTCACATGAGCCAATTAACAGACAGAGTTGTGTCTTTTGCTTCCACACTTCTTCCTGTTACAGTTAGAGCTGCAGTATTTCTGGTCAGGTGATCTCTTCCTGTTACAGTTAGAGCTGCAGTATTTCTGGTCAGGTGATCTCTGAGACAGCACAGAGACCATCACGAAATGGTGGCTCAAGGCAAGAGATGTAAAAGGGCAATATTTACTTAAATATATATTCCAGTTTGGTGAGATTCTTTAATATGCCACTTAATATGATATGAACTATCTGTTGCTTAAGTGTTCATTTTGGGGGTATAGTTTTCCTTTAAATCTATCCTTACGTTTGGGAGGGTGGCTCCAATGAAAGCCATAAGGCTACAGGATACAATTACATTCTTGACAATTTCTTTCTTCCTACATTGTGGAACCGTTTGGGTAAGGCTCTTTTCCTGTTTTAGCACAATAATGCCCCCATGCTCAAAGCCAGGACCATACAGAATGGGTTTGCTCAGACGGGAAGAACTTGACTGCACTGAGCCCTGACTTCAACCTAACTGAACCCCTTGTGGCATAAACTGGAACCCCAACTGTAAGCCCAACCTCCCTAATGCTCTTGTGGATGAACGGAAGCAACAATGTTCCAACATGTAGTGGGAACCTTCCCAGGTTATAGCAGCAAAGGAATGGGTAACTTCATATTTGTAGATGTTGGCCAGACAGTTGTCCCCCATACTTTTGGCCATATGGTGTATATGTAGGGCTGTAAAATAGGGTTTGATTTGTGAGGGCACATGTACTTTATTGTGGAAGTTACAGCAGGACAAAAGTCTCCTTCCTTTACTTACGTCTGTCGTTTAGTAACTTCCGCTCCTTTTGCAGCATTTCCATCTCTCGCCCCAAAGATTTCTTCTGTCTCTCCAGTTCATCTTGAAGCACCAGTATTTTCAGCCGTAAACATTCACTCTCTTTTTTCTGGGGAAACAGGAAACATGGTTTTATAGGACACATTGTGAACAACTTTGCGTGTTGCTGCCTATTTATGGCTACACTCCGTCAGAACTCCAGAAATGTTAGAAATGGATATTTATCTTAAAAGGAACCTTCACTTCCTGTTCCTTATTTTACAGAACATTCCTTAGTAAACAATAATGATATTATTGTCTTGATTTAAAACTTATTGTGCTATAATAACGACAAGATTTTGCGAGTGTTTGGATGTGTGGCGAAAAAGACTGAAGACTAAGGCAAAAAAGTAAGACTAACACTAACAGTGAATGAATTAGGGATGCAGCCGAATCCGAATCCTAATTTGCATATGAAAATTAGGGCAGGGATGGAAATTGTGTGACTTTTTGTCAGAAAACAAGGAAGTAAAAAATTCTTTCCCCTTCCCACCCCTAATTTGCATATGCAAATTAGGGTCCGGATTCGGTTCGGTATTCGGCCGAATCTTTCGTGAAGGATTCGGGGGTTTGGCCGAATCCGAAATAGTGGATTCGGTGCATGCCTAGAATGAATGTAGGAAAATGTGTATTTTTTCAGCATGCATTATCACAAAATGGACTATTAGACTACTGTACTAGAACTAGTTTCTGCATAAAAGCATGTTGGAAATTAGGTCCCCCAGAAGTATCCATCATAGCTAACAATTCCACTATCACCCCCTCTCCCCAGGCCGGTGCCTTGGGGTTATCCTAGATTCTGCCCTGTCATTCACTCTTCATATCCAGTCACTTATTAAATGTCACTTCCACCTAAGGAACATATCCAAAATACGATCATTTATCACCCAAGATGCTGCCAAAATTCCTATCCACTCTCTCCCCATATCATGTCTAGACTACTGTAACTCTCTTTTAATTGGCCTCCCCCTCCAGAGACTGTCAGCTCTCCAGTCCATAATGAACACTGCTGCGAGGTTCATACACCTCAGCAACCGCTCCTCCTCTGCCTCGCCATTCTGTCAATCCCTGCACTGGCTTCTGTTACCTTTCAGAATAAAATTCAAATTAATGACACTGACATTCAAAGCACTTCATAACTCTGCCCCATCCTACATCTCTGAACTCATCCTATATAATAAAGTTGAAGTGTCTCTGCGTCCAGTCCCTGTGTCCGTGGGATTGCGCTACTGCGCATGACTACATTTGTTCTAGCGCCTGTTAATTTAACGGGCTTAATGTCTAGTCTCTATATACTCACCCAACTGCTTACTACGCTCCTCTACTGACCTGCTACTCAACTCTTCTCTCATTACCTCCTCACATGCTCACATTCAAGACTTTGCAAGGGCTGCACCCCTCCTCTGGAACTCTCTCCCACGGTCTGTCCAACTTTCTCCCAACCTTTCTGCTTTCAAGAAATCTCTTAAAACGCACTTCTTTCAAGAAGCCTATACTCCCTCTGCTTAACTAACAAACGCAACACCACATACAGTACCACATTTCTCACCCACTTAATTCAATCTTGCCCATTCCCACACCTTGTGTATTACTCCTTTCCCTTTAGAGTGTAAGCTCTTTCTGAACAGGGCCTTTCTCACCTTTTGAACCGGTATTGATTGTGATGTATGTAACTCCATATGTTCTATGTATATAATTCATGTGATGTAGTTGTATAATCACATTTACTTTACAGTGTTACGCAATATGTTGGCGCTATATAAATACATGTTATTAATAATATTCAATTATATGAAAATATGTTTTTAATGTATGCGTAGCTTTTGAGTGATCCGTATTTTACTTAACATGAAATTCAACCCAGAAGATATACATACAATAGTTCCATTAGAGCTAAAAGAAAACAACACAAACCTATACTGATGCAATCTAAAACTTATAAACTGTAGGTGTGGCATCAGAAATGCCCTGAGGGCCTTAGCAATGGAGGCAAAATACTGCAAACAGAACTCTATTGGTCTGTACTCTGTGAAGGTATAACTCGAATTGTTCATAAAAGAACCAATACTGCCCCCCAACAAGAGAACCGACGTTTATTCAAAAAACATGCTTCTATATTTAAGGCAGAGCAGTGCATTAATGAAATAACTTTTCCCTGGGTTTCTGAATTATATTGGTTCTGGATTATTAAATGTTGAAGACACCCTGTCTAACCCATGGAACCCTACCATGAAGGTCTAAGTCTACCAGCGTTGTTCTAAGTTTTGTTCTAGTCTTTAGTATCCCACCAAGAACTCCACAACGGCCCACGGTGTGCATTACATACATGCCCAACGCTAACCCACCATCTGGCAACCCCACACAACCCAACCCAATGTTGCCATCACTTATATACCTGCACCCAACCTGCCCTGTCATTGATGGGGGCAGTGGGAAAGAATCCATAAATGTGAGGACAAGTGAGGAGGTTGAGCTAGGAGTGGCATGTCAGATGTAGCTGGAGCAGAGTAGTAGCAGGTGCAGTTAGGTCCACCCACTGCTTGAGTTACAATTTCCATGTCCCTGACACTATAGACGATAAATTTCATGGAAAATGAGGACAATAGCTCTGCTATACATGCCATCATTCACTCTTTTTACCTACAAACTGCAACCAAGGTAGCTCTGGCTGCAATATATAAAATTACTTTATGCTGCGTACACAAGAGAGTACTTATTTGCCAGGGTAACAATCTTCCATGGTAACAACACTAACTTCCACTTTCCTTCTGTGTTGCCAAGGAACAATTACACTTAATTACCAGCTCGTTGCTAGAAGAGGTCAGTCGGAGTTTCTCTTCGATCTCTTTTCCAATTTTTAGAACGGTCACTTGCGTTTGCTTGATTGCACACTGAGCCCGGTGGAGTCTAAAGGAGAAAACAAAAACCATTCCAAATTGGTCAGGGAAAAAACGGCATGTTTCTAGATAACGTAAAGACCGGGCAGCCCAGAGCAGAAACACTAGGGTTGCATTCAGTTTGTAAATATAAAATACACATGAATTATACTGATCAATAATAAACCTATGCATCTATTTTTCTGGAAGTCATCACAAGAACTATTCTTTGGGAGCATGGCTGTTTCTAGGGCTGATGTGTTGGCTGGAGTGGTGTAAAGATCATGTCCATTGGTCTTTGGAGAATTGGAAACACTAGACCAGTGATCCCCAACCAGTAGCCCGTGAGTAACATGTTACTCTCCAACCCCTTGGATGTTGCTCCCAGTGGCCTCAAACCAGGTGCTTATTTTTGAATTCCAGGCTTAGAGGTTTTTTGCATTAAAAAAAAACAGATGTATTGCCAAGTACAGTCTCCTGTAGGCTGCCAGTCCACATATGGGCTACCAAAAAGCCAATCACAGGCCTTATTTGGGACTAACAGGAACTTTATCATGTTAGTGTTGCTCCCTAACTATTTTTACATTTGAATGTGGCTCACGGGTAAAAAAAAGGTTGGGGACCCCTGCTCTAGACTGACGAACCATGACTGTCTATCTAGCAGTTGAGTCTGGAAGACTTCCTTCCTGGGGCAAACTTTATGGCTACAGAATACAGAGCACAGTGACATTCTGAGTACATGCTCAGCTGAACCCTTACCATATAAATAGGAATATTGAGTGCAAGCCCAGCCTTATCCTCAACATCAGTGCCCAATCTCACTAATGATTTTGAGGCTGAATTGAAGCAACTCCCAGCAACAGTGTCGAACTTTCTAGTGGAAAGCCATCCCACCACAGTAGACATTGTATTTACAGCCAAGGCACGATGAGCTTCATATCAATATCCTTGATTTTAGAATTAGAAGTCCTGCCTTTACCTTATTTATGGTTGCTTAGAATGACACAGAGAGCAAGAGCATATTCATTCAGAAAACGTCAAGGAACTTTTAGCCAGCATCTGGAGACTGGAAAGCTAGGGAGCATTTATGGGAAAGTTTTGGGACCAATACTGGTGTATGGCACACGCTAGCTTTCCATAAAATGAGGTTACATGTGGCAGAAACATGAAACAGTGTGATGGTCTTCGGCTGGTACGCACATATATTTTTTGTCTCAATAAGAAAAATTAAAAGCTGCTTTTAAATTTGGAATATATTCCATGAAATGCTCTGTAAAAAAAAAAAAATCTCCAGCAGGCATTGGTTAGAATAAAAAAAATAATGATTCTGGGAGAATCTAAAAACACATGTTCTCTCTAAGAGAGCTCGTTAGAAGTTATTAAAACATTCTTCCTAACAAATGTACTAAGATAAAGGCTTTATATAAACCATCATAAAACATGTGGCTCGAACAGCTTCAGTCAACCACATCGGGCTGCGCTGAACCATCAAGAAAACAGCTTATAGCACAGGGGGTGCTTCCTACGAGAGTCATGAGGCTTAGGGTAAAGATCTGGGGATATCAATAATGATTGCATCAGTGACAGGTATTCAGTCAGGAAGGAACAGCACAAATCTTCCCGGGCTTAGGAGACCAGCCTACGGCACAAATATTTAATGGTGGAAGAGGTTTCAGTCAGGCAAAGGCTACAAATCAAAGCATGTGTGAGGTTCCAGGTTGGCTACAAGTGTTTAATGCAACAAAAAAGCTAAATGGCATCAGCGAAGATGGAGATTCCATCACCGAAAAACACATGTAATAATCTACTGAATGTGTGCACAGGTGTGCGACATTATATCGCAATTCCCTGTAATGAATGAAATTAAAAAAATAAATAGAAAAAAAAAAAAAACATTCTCCAGGGTCACCAAGCGAGACCAATCCCACCAGCGGTGAAGTTTTATTCCCCAACAATTCATCATTTGAGGGGATGTCTAAAATATCAAATGGTGCTTGGCCCCCAAAAAGCTGAAACATTGGTAGAGGTGTAGAGCCACATGTATGCTACTGTATTGGTGCTGGTGATGAGAAGCCCCAACTCTGAGAGCATACCTGACCAGCTCGTGGATGACCAACTTTTAATTTGGACTTTGTAAGAATGAAATTGTTGCAGACAGACTCAGATCAGAATTGAACCAAATGATATCATGGCTGAGATGCTATAATGCAACTTCCGGAAAACTTTGGTCCACCTAAGACTGACTGAGGTTTAAAATGAAAGGAACAACTACTAAAATGAAAAAAGATATAAATTTAAAAAATAACTCCAAAAAAAGATTTCATTAATGATCCAGGCTCTCAATCTGCTTTCTGGTTGGTGGGATCACAGGAATGAGGTATCTCATTCAATCTTCTATCTCCCACTTGCATGACTTGGGCTTTACAATCCTGATCTTCACTCCTAAGGGGTAAGCCTGAGTTATGCTACCATTTAGTTGCACCAAACCTTTAGGGGTAAAGAACAACTTACAAATATGTGAAGTCTGTCTTCCCCTTCCCAGATGTTGTATAGGAATGGCATCAATTATCCGGAAACACAGTAAGCTCCAAATTACAGGAAGGCCATCCCACATAGACTCTATTTTAATCAAACTATTCAAAACCTTTTTTTTTTTTTTTTAATTACTTTCTTTCTTTTTTTATTGATTTTGTAGTACACTTTAAATACGGTGATCCAAATTACAGAAAGAAAAATCCAGGTCCTAAGCATTCTAGATAACAGTGCACTATGTTTTATCTCTTCTCTAATCCAAGTCCAAATTCCTTAGGTTTAGGTGGTCAGTGCAAGTTAGTTTGATCTGAGGGTTCTAAAAATAGGTCAAGAGGTTGTCCTCTGTACTGTACAGTCTTGAATTAATGTTGAGTTTTAATTTTATTGAAAGAACTGTGAGGTAAGGATCTTGTACTAAGCGCTGAAGTGGCTGAATGAGAGCACCATCTTATTAAAGGCTAAATGTAATATTGACATTTGATAAACTGTAATCCATGGAAAAGGGCCTCAGGCTCCATTCTAATCGCCACTATCTAAAAAGAGGGTGTGTCAGACTATGGTGACATCAGCTTACTGTTCCATTCTGCTCTTCCATGATGTCCTTGGCATAGTCTGATAGTCTTGCAAGAAGACTCCACAAACACTTGTGTGTCCAGAAGCTTCGAGTCTATCTGTAAAGTGGTAGGTACTCATCAACTGGATCTTGCCTTCTCCTCTTCCATGATTACCTTGGAATCTGCCCATTTGCTCCAAGCTAAAAGCTTTCTGAACTACTAAGCTTAGTGATAGACAGTGGCTCAGGTGGTCAAGCCCACACGTCATTATTGACTTCCCAGTGAAGCAGAGCAACTCCAATCTTCTTCAAAGGAGACACCACAAACATATGTGTCCAGAAGCTTCAGGTTGATCTGCAAAGTGATAAGTATACCGCAACTGTATATTCCCTTCTCCTCTTCCACGATGCCCTTGGCTCAGGGCCTGAGCAGTTACCCAAAGCTGAAGGCTTTACAAAGAACAGTGATGGTATGTGGGTTAGATTTAAAGCCAGTGCTTCTTCACAAACCTTGATGCAAAGAAGGACTAGAATGATAGTGCAAAAAAAAAAATGCACCCAGAACGTTAGAACTTGAGGAAAACAATGTATTGCATGAAAACCAAGACATTTTGGGACAGTAGAGGGGTGGAAGATATCCCGTAGGCAGAGAATATTTTCATTTACTTCTCTTGGTGGCTTATATGCAATTAAACTCTCAAAAAGGACAAAAACCAAAGTTAACATCTACGGCAAGTTTTCTGGAACCTCTGAAAATGAAAGATTTCTCAGAATGTTTCCTTCTAGATGAGGATTTCTAGTGAGGCCACATTTTTGGCACAATTAAAGGCACGCTAAAGCCAGCATGTGGTACAGGAACAATCTCAAGGCTTTGCTCACCTCGAATAAATAAAATAAAAAAAACTCACATAAAATCAGTTCATTTTTACAGTTCTTTTAACAGCCCATCTATACTTTCCAGACTTCTTCATAACTAATTTAAGAAGGAAAAGGGTTGCCCAAGATCACACGTCCTTTTTGCCTGGATTTATTGCTCTATGAAAAGGAAGGCCCATAAACTTCATGCTTCTAAGGTTCAGGTGAAATGTGCTGCATTCATAAAGGGGCTGATGGATATAAAAAAACGTGCGTCGAAAGAGAATATGATAAGTTCAGTCGACTATTAATAGCACATAAGGAACGGGTTTGTATAAAAGCAAAATATTGCAAGAACTTGAGTGCAGTGGAGGTTAATAGACATTATAACAGTTACGCCGCCGGTCTGTGAAGTACAGGGGTTGGAACTAGAAAGCACACTTTATGGGGAAAGGCAAGTTGGGATTGGTTACACCGGAGAAGAGACAGTTAAAGGGGACATGATCACTATATATAAATATATAAGGGGGATATGATCACTATATAAATATATAAGGGGGATATGATCACTATATATAAATATATAAGAGGATATGATCATTATATATAAATATATAATGGTGCTGACACTCTGGAATTTAAGTAACAGAGTGATGATCTTTTGTTTGTATGGCCTAGTATAAGCTATATGAGTGACCATTGTCCACAGTAGACCATTAGTCCATCCTGCCTTGGGCCTTATAGCGTTATGGCGTCATAGAGGGTGGGGGTGACAACTATCAACCCTCTGACACTAGCCATTCGTCCGTCTTAGGAATTGGACCGTTCCAGATATATATTATATAAACAGGGGATATGACCAGTATATATAAATATATAAGGGGAATATGATCACTATATATACATATACAAGAGGATATGATCAGTATATATAATATATAAGGGGGATATGATCACTATATATATATATATATATATATATATATATATATATATATATATATATATATATATATATATATATATATATATATATATATATATATATATATATATATATAAGGGGATATGATCACTATATATAAATATATAAGGGGGATATGATCACTATATATAAATATATAAGGGGGATATGATCACTATATATAAATATATAAGGGGGATATGATCACTATATATATAAATATATAGGGGGATATGATCACTATCTATAAATATATAAGGGGGATATGATCACTATCTATAAATATATAAGGGGGATATGATCACTATATATAAATATATAAGGGGATATGATCACCATATATAAATATATAAGGGGGATATGATCACTATATATAAATATATAAGGGGGATATGATCACTAGATATAAATATATAAGGGGATATGATCACTAGATATATATATATATATATATATATATATATATATATATATATATATATATATATATATATATATATATATATATATATATATATATAACAAACAAGGGAAAGTTGTGCTCACCACTAGTTTTTAAAAAATGGGTTGAGTGCAGAGGAATCTTGTATTTGTCTATATATATATATATATATATATATATATATATATATATATATATGGGACAGTAATGAAATAGAGAAAGTACAGAGAAGAGCGCCTAAGCTGATGGAATGGATCCAGCTGACAAGAGGTCACCCATTCAGATAAGAGGTTCCAGCTAAATACTCTGGGAGGGTTTGTTACAGTGAGAGCTGGGAAGTTGTAGAATTCCCTAAATAATTATCATTAAAGGAGAAGGAAACCCTTTTGGCGCAAAACTCCTCCCCACCGTAGGCCCCCCCTCCCTCCTCCCCCGGCCTACCTCCCCCCCTGGGCAAATGCCCCTAACTTATTAGTTGCCCCTCCATGCAGGTCCTCTCTTCCCGAGTTCACGGGCGCCATCTTTGTCCGAGCCCTCTTCTTCTTGTACTAATCAGCGTTTGCCAGTAGGAGGCATTTGCCGGTTGGATCTACTGCGCATGCATCAGAATTTCACGAAGTTTCCAATTTCTTTTTTCAGAAACTTCGTGACTTTGGCGCATGCGCAGTAGATCCAACCAGCAAACGCCTCCTACTGCGCTTGCGCCTCCAAATACAGGAAGAAGAGTGGATGAAGATGGCGGCCGTGAACGCGGCAAGAGAGGGGGGAGGAGGCCCTACAGTGGGGAGGGGGAGGGGTTTTGCGCCAAAAGGGTTTCCTTCTCCTTTAACAAACAAGTGTCTGGATCTCCTGCCATTGCCTAAAGCTTAAGGGATGATAACAACAAACAGCAAAAATGCTTTTGATAGACTTTTAGATTTATAACTGATTCAAATCTATAAATGAACTGTTGTCAGTGACATGGCTATTTAGTATAAACAAGTATTTCTTGTATCCTATAGGTATATATAGATTATACCTGAGTGATACAGTCTCATACGTTCATATTATATTGTTCACTGAAACTACTTTTAGCAGCTACTTAAAATGAGGGGAACAGCAATATTATTCTGAATGCTGTTCATTCCATTACAAAGTAGAATATCCCCATCTAGTGGCTATAAGCAGATATAGCAATGCCCCCAGTAGTCTCTCTTGTGAGATATTTATACACAAGTGCTGGGCTATGAGACATGAGAAAGAAAGTTGTAGCCAGTAAACTAGAGGTGAGGTTAAAGTGCAAGCTGAGTGCCCAACATCTCAATTTTTCATTGGAAAACTTAACCTTTTTTTTTTTCAGTTAAAGGGCAGGTTCACCTTTAAGTTAACTTTTAGAATTTTAAAGAATAGCCAATTCTAAGCAACTTTTCAATTGGCCTTCATTCTTTATTTATCATAGTTCTGTAATTATTTGTCTTCTTCTTCTTCTAACTCTTTCCAGCTTTCAAATGGGGGTCACTGACCTCATCTAAAAAACAAATGCTCTGTAAGGCTACAAATGTATTGTTATTACTACTTTTTATTACTCATCTTTCTATTCAGCCTTCTCCTATTCCTATTCCAGTCTCTTATTCAAATTAATGCATGGTTGCTAGGATAATTTGGACCCTAGCAACCAGATTGCTGAAACTG
This sequence comes from Xenopus laevis, assembly GCF_017654675.1. NCBI lineage: Eukaryota > Metazoa > Chordata > Amphibia > Anura > Pipidae > Xenopus > Xenopus laevis. The sequence goes on from NC_054373.1 coordinate 185,581,466, forward strand.
CAAACTGGACAGCTGCTGAATAAAAAACTAAATAACTCAAAAAACACAAATAATAAAATATGAAACCCAATTGAAAATTTTCTCAGAATATCAATCTCTACATCATACTAACAGTTAATTTAAAGGTTAACGCCTTATGGCTTTATGGCAGCTGAGATTCTAGCTATCTGTATAACAGAACATTCTGTCCGAGTGGCTGCACAGATCCTATCTGATCCCCATTGTAAGCAGCAGTCCTGTCCTGCTTTATGGCAGCTGAGATTCTAGCTATCTGTATAACAGAACATTCTGTCCCAGTGTCTGCACAGATCCTATCTGATCCCCATTGTAAGCAGCAGTCCTGTCCTGCTTTATGGCAGCTGAGATTCTAGCTATCTGTATAACAGAACATTCTGTCCCAGTGGCTGCACAGATCCTATCTGATCCCCATTGTAAGCAGCAGTCCTGTCCTGCTTTATGGCAGCTGAGATTCTAGCTATCTGTTTAACAGAACATTCTGTCCCAGTTACTGCACAGATTCTATCTGATCCCCATTGTAAGCAGCAGTCCTGTCCTGCTTTATGGCAGCTGAGATTCTAGCTATCTGTATAACAGAACATTCTGTCCCAGTGGCTGCACAGATCCTATCTGATCCCCATTGTAAGCAGCAGTCCTGTCCTGCTTTATGGCAGCTGAGATTCTAGCTATCTGTATAACAGAACATTCTGTCCCAGTGGCTGCACAGATCCTATCTGATCCCCATTGTAAGCAGCAGTCCTGTCCTGCTTTATGGCAGCTGAGATTCTAGCTATCTGTTTAACAGAACATTCTGTCCCAGTTACTGCACAGATTCTATCTGATCCCCATTGTAAGCAGCAGTCCTGTCCTGCTTTATGGCAGCTGAGATTCTAGCTATCTGTATAACAGAACATTCTGTCCCAGTGGCTGCACAGATCCTATCTGATCCCCATTGTAAGCAGCAGTCCTGTCCTGCTTTATGGCAGCTGAGATTCTAGCTATCTGTATAACAGAACATTCTGTCCCAGTGGCTGCACAGATCCTATCTGATCCCCATTGTAAGCAGCAGTCCTGTCCTGCTTTATGGCAGCTGAGATTCTAGCTATCTGTATAACAGAACATTCTGTCCCAATGGCTGCACAGATCCTATCTGATCCCCATTGTAAGCAGCAGTCCTGTCCTGCTTTATGGCAGCTGAGATTCTAGCTATCTGTATAACAGAGCATTTTGTCCCATGGCTGCACAGATCCTATCTGATCCCCATTGTAAGCAACAGTCCTGTCCTGCTTTATGGCAGCTGAGATTCTAGCTATCTGTATAACAGAACATTCTGTCCCAGTGGCTGCACAGATCCTATACACTTACAAACAGTCAGCTGGACACTGATAACTTTAGCATGGGAGGGATTAGCAGAAATAATTATTTCACTGCATGTATGTATGGGAGATAAAGTAGAGAAGACTTTGGGAAGTCACATCTCATACCTTAGCAAAGAGAAGACACCATAGGAATTTCGAACGGTGCTCTGATCCACTTGCAGATGACTGTTCCGCTGAGACTCCGAATGATTCTGGAATAGGTCACAGAATTAGATGAAAATATTTAACTTTTGGGATCTTCAGAAACACAGCATCCCTATAGGGGCCTTTTTATTTGAAGCAAAACATTGGCTTATACTGGTCCTAATGTCAGTCTCCAGTATCCACAACTGCTCACAGAGTCCAAAGAAGGGATGGTAAATTATTAAAGGCAATACAACACATTATTAATACATTATCACTGAGGTCCTTACATTATAAACTCTATGATACAGTTTCAGGCCTTATGTACACGGACTCCATGTTATCCAAACAAACTAAATTTTTATAAATGATTTCCTTTTTCTGTGTAATAATAAAACAGTAGCTTGAATTTGATCCCAAGTAAGTTGTAATTAATCCTTATTGGAAGCAAAACCAGCCTATTGGGTTTAATTAATGTTTATATGGTTTTCTAGTAGACTTAAGGTATAAAGATCCAAATTACAGAAAGATCCTTTATCCGGAAAACCCCAGGTCCCGAGCATTCTGGATAACGAGTCCCATACCTGTAGTAGTGAATGTAAATGCTCATCTTCAAGGGGTGGGGAGCAATAGATAAATATTGATAGGGGAGGTTCAGTGGATCTTACCTTGCTCTCAAATGCTGCCCCGTAATACCCATCATTAAGGCCAAAAATGATTTCGTTGGGATTAGAAGCATGGATCTGCGAACAAGACAAAGAGATTGGACAGGAATGGGTTAAATTATCAGCAGTTTTATTCTTTGTGGATTTTGAAATAATTAAATATTTTTGTTCTGCATTTCCTCTGCATTTCTGCAACCAGTTTTTTGGGGGAAGAGGAACCCTAGCGACGAGGCTACAGGGGCTGGGAGATGAACTGGGGCAAGCCTAAATAGAATGGCATACCCAACAAGACAAGGAATAAAAGGTAGTCTTTGAAATAACCCTTTAAATGCCACCAAAACTAGACTATAGCTCCGTGAACTTGAAGTTTAGGTTTGTTTTTTTTTACTGAAAGTCTAAAGGTGGCCATAGACGTAGAGATAGGCTCGTTTGCCGATGTCGCCAAACAAGTGGATCTCTCCCTGATATGCCCACATTGAAGTCAGCAATATTGGGCTGATCAGATCGTTGGAATTAGTTTTAGGGCCCAATGATTGGATTATAATGGATTTTATATGGGTGGTCGGATCACGGACCCACATACACGCATAGATTCGGCCTCGATCCGACGGGATTTTTTAACCTGTCCGATCAAGATTGTGCCGACTTTCGGCCAGATATCGATCGGGGAAGCCTGTCGGATGGCCCCACACACGGCCCAATAAGCCGCCGACTCTGTCTGTTGGCAGCTTTCATCGGCCCGTGTATGGCGGCCTTAAAGGAAAACTATACCCCCCAAACAATGTAGGTCTCTATTAAAAGATACTGAGTAAAACAGCTCATGTGTAAAACCCTGCTTCATGTAAATGAACCATTATCATAACAATATACTTTTTTAGTAGTATGTTCCATTGGGTAATCATAAATAGAAAATTGCCATTTTAAAAAATAAGGGCCGCCCCCTGAGATCGTAAGATTCACTGTGCACACATACAAACCACATGTAAGGTCACATGAGCCAATGAACAGACAGAGTTCTGCCTTTTGCTTCAACACTTCTTCCTGTTACAGTTAGTGTTGTAGTATTTCTGGTCAGGTGATCTCTGAGGCAGCACAGATAGAGTCACGAAATGGTGGTTCAAGGCAAGAGATGTAAAAGGGCAATATTTATGTAAATATATATTCCAGTTTGGTAAGATTCTTTAATATGTCATTCAATTTGATATAAACTATCTTTTGCTTAAGTATTCATTTTGGGGGTATAGTTTTCCTTTAAGGAGACGGACTGATGTTTTCCTATCTGAAGTGACTTCATACTTTACAATCTCTGAGAGCACAGACAGCACAGATAGAGAGAAACAATCACAACAAGTAACACCCTGATATGGTAGGGCCCAATGTAAACTCCCCTAGCCACAGGTAATAATACATAAATAATACATAAATGACAGTTCTGGGCACACATTTAGTTAAACTCTCATATTTGAATATTATATATAGGGATGCACCGAATCCAATGTCGGTTCAGGATTCAGATGTTTTTCAGCACGATTCGGATTCAGCCAAATCCTCATGTCGGCCAAACCAAATCCAAATTCTAATTTACTAGGGATGCACCGAATCCAGGATTGGGTGCAGGATTCGGCCGAATCCTTCTTCCAGGCCGAACCGAATCCTAGTTTGCATATGCAAATTAGGGCTGGGGAGGGAAATCGTGTGACTTTTTGTGACAAAACAAGGAAGTAAAAACGGTTTTCCCCTTCTCACCCCTAATTTCCTTTCGCAAAGGATTCAGGGGTTCGGCCGAATCCAAAATAGTGGATTCAGTGCACCCCTATAATTTACATATGCAAATTAGGGATGGGAAGGGAAATCACTTGACTTTTTGCCAAAAAACAACGAGTTAAAAAAAATTCCACTTTTCCCCTTCCCTGCCAGGGCCAGGTAAAGCCGACCAGGTGGCCCAGTCGACTAGCCCCGCCCCCCCACGCATGCACACACGCCCAATAACATCGGGGAGGGCAATGTAAGGGTAAACTAAGGACAGGGGAGGGACAGGGGGAAGGACAGAGTGTAGGGACAGGGTAGAGGGACAGAGGGGAGGGCTAGAGGGGAGAGACAGAAGGGAGGAGAGGGACAGAGGAGAGGGGAGGGACAGATGGGAGGGAAAGGACATAAGGGAGGGGAGGGACAGAGGGGCAAGCGACAGGGGTAGGCGAGAGTTGCAGACGGGAGTGAAGCTCATCTAGGGGTAGGAAAAAAAATCCTGAACAGGGACCTTCTAGAAGTAGGATTCGGATTCAGTTTGATATTTGGCTGAATCATTCACTAAGGATTCTGGGATTCGGCTGAATCTGAATAGTGGATTCAGTGCATCCCTACTTATATATGTCCATTTTGGGTTTTGGAAGTTTCTATCACTATGGTTCTGATTTTGCTGATGAAGGTCTCTGTGTGGAAGGGAAACATTAGATCAAAACGGCCGCCGAGAAAGTTGGTCAGGATTGTAGTGTCGCGCCCTTCAGCTTGAAACCAATTTAGCATGATGGGAATTCTTACAATCGTTTCCAATATTCAGCACAAAATGCAAATGCTTTACAAGAGGTACTGATACCCACCTGTGGGCCTATATATCGGAGTCCATCCAGATTCACTTTCCACTCGATCAGCAGTCGCCACACATCATTCTTGCCACCCCATATCCTCACCACAAAACACGATACGGATGTATCCAGGCGGTCCGGCATCAGCCCGAAATCAAGGCTCCGCCATGTTGGATTCTACGCGGGAAATGTGCAAATTTGATTTATTTGGTTTGTCTGAAATGAACCGCAAAGCAAGGGCTGATATAGTCAAGTCCAAAACCAGCCAAAGTCTGCTACAAAACTAGTCCAAAACTAGTCAAAGTCAGCTACAAAACTAGTCCAAAACTAGCCAAGACAAGGAACTTCAAAAGAAGCCCAAAAATAGCTCAATATGTGCAGTGAAAAAATCTTTTATTTATATATATATATATATATATATATATATATATATATATATATATATATATATATATATATATATATATATATATATATATGTATGTATGTATATATATAAAAATATGCCTTTTTTAAAATTTTTCCATTAAGCAAAATGGGACATATTCGCCAGTCACCAGGGGCGTAAGTAGAGACGAGGTATAGGGGCCCTATAAGGCCCTAATTCATATACAATTTCAATAAATATTGGTTAAACAGGTCAACCTCTAGACATTTTGGTGGCCAGCAGATTTTTGCCCCAAAATTGTCTGAAATCGAGGAAAGTCACCGGAAAATAAGATAATGCTTAAGAGTGATGGGAGAATGGGGAACAGAGCCCAAAATCTGGTAACTCACGACTTCTACACAAGTTAGTCTCATTGCATGCTGGGTATTGTAGTCTAACAATTTGCCGACTGCCAAGTTGAATGTAAAACAAAAACTACATTACCCAACATGCATTGGGAGAAGCAGGCTCTGCACATTAGGGCAAGACTTTATATTAGTAGAAAATTCGAGAAAGAAGCAGGGCAGTCCGGCACTCATATGGATCCACAGAACCAAAATATTTTATTTAAAAAATATATCTTTATTAATCAAAGCTTAAAAAAAGTATACTTGCATCTCCATCCGCCCTACGCGTTTCATACCCACAAGGGCACTTATTCAGCCCATTGTATCAATTCTAACAGCTGACTTTAATGAAACTCAGGGATTCCGCTCAGCAGGGACAGTTAAAGGGGATCTATGGTCAAAAATTTAAAAAAAAACAGCGAATCATTTAAAGAGGTTGTTCACCTTCCAACACTTTTTTTTTTTTTAGTTCAGTTCAGGTTCATTTTACCAGAAAAAAAGTTTTTTTAATTGACTTCCTATTTTCTACTTGACTCTGTAACTGATCTAAATTGATCCATTTGTTGATCCATTTCTTAAAGGGGATCTATGGTCAAAATTTTAAATCCCCCCTCTTTAGGGACTGAATATACCGTATATACTCGAGTATAAGCCGAGTTTTTCAGCCCCCAAAATATGCTTAAAAACTCTACCTCGGCTTATAATCGGGTCAAGCGCAAAAACGGTCGCTGGTGTCTAAGAATAGTCGCTGGCGTCCAAGAATAGTCGCCGGCTTCCAAGAATGGTCGTTGGCGTCCAAAAACGAGACGCTGGCACCTCCAATGGGAGCAGAAACCCTCAATTTTTTGATTGAAACTTACCAGAAGCTGCTGCATTTCTCACCCTAGGCTTATACTCGGCTTATACTCGAGTCAATAAGCTTTCCCAGTTTTTGGAGGTAAAATTAGGTACCTCGGCTTATACTCGGGACGGCTTATACTCGAGTATATACGGGAAGCATTTTTCCAATAGCAAATAATAATTTTTATTAGCAGTTTTTTAGGTGATCACAGCGCAATCATATCTCCCACATACCTGCTCCAGCTTCAGCATCGCGCAAAACCTCCACGGCCAGTGGCCATCTCTTCTTCTTGGCCCGCCTGCCTCTGCTAGTCCCACCCACCTCTGCTAGTCCCGCCCGTCTACCAATGAAAAACGAGTAGGCAGTTATGGTTTGCAGACGCCTGCTCGATGTGCTTACCGTCACTTCCATTGTCACTCCATACTTGTTTTTCATTGGTAGGCAGGCGGGACTAGCAGAGGCAGGCGGGCCAAGAAGAAGAGACGGCCAAGGGCCGTGAAGGTTTTGCTGGAGCAGGTATGTGGGGGATATGATTGCGCCGCAATCACCTAAAAAAAACGCTAATAAAAAATAATTATTTGCTATTGGAAAAATGCTGATATTCACTCCCTAAAGCCAAAGGGGGGATTTAAAATTTTGACCATAGATCCCCCTTTAAGAAATGGATCAACTAATGGATCAATTTAGATCTGTTACAGAGTCAGTGACCCCCTCCCAGAGCTGCTTCAGAACGTCATAAGGTGAAAAATGAAACTTTAACTTCAGTATTAGAAAAACGGTCACAAGTAAAAACAAATATAGGAAGTCCTTTAAAAAGGCTTTTTTGTGGTGAAATGAATCTGAAAACAACTGAACTGAAAAAAAAAGTGTTGAAAGTTGAACAACCTCTTTCAATGATTCGCTGTTTTTTTGCAGCCAGCTGCAGGTACAACAATGGATGCATAGACAAGCCTCCATTTATACAGGTATGGGATCCATTATCCGGAAACCCATTATCCGGAAAGCTCAAAATTACAGAAGGCCATCTCCCATAGACTCCATTTTATCCAAATAATCCAAATGCTTAAAAATGATTTCCTTTTTCTGTGTAATAATAAAACAGTAGCTTGTACTTGATCCCAACTAAGATATAATTAATCCTTATTGGAAGCAAAACCAGCCTATTGGGTTTATTTAATGTTTACATGATTTTTTAGTAGACTTAAGGTATGAAAATCCAAATTAGGGAAAGATCCATTATCAGGAAAACCTCAGGTCCCGAGCATTCTGGATAACAGGTCCCATATCTGTACAAGTTTAAATCTTACATGGGGTGAGATGAACCCCTCAACTTGACTTCAAATTATTTTTAATCAACAAGAGGAGCAAATAGATCCATGTTGATGAATTTTAATGAATTAGAAGTGGGGATGGCCACCCTAATTGGGAGATCACTGAATGAAGGTGCTGGGTCTGTCAAAGAAACATCGCACTTACCAGAGAGTCTTTTACTACTTCGCTCTTGTAAAATTCTAGAAGAGAAAAAGAAAAAATTTAATTACTAAGTTCTCTTTATTCAGAAATGTTAACCAATATATATATCATATGAAAAAGTTTGGGAACCCCTCTTTATTCTTTGGAGTTTTGTTCATCATTGGCTGAGCTTTCAAAGTAGCAACTTCCTTATAATATATAACTTGCCTTATGGAAACAGTAGTATTTCAGCAGTGACATAAAGTTTATTGGATTAACAGAAATTAGGTGCATAAATTTGGGCAACGCAACAGAGATATTACATCAATACTTAGTTACAAATGTAACAGCCTCTAGACGCCTCCTATAGCCTTTGATGAGTGTCTGGATTCTGGATGTGGCTATTTTTTCGTCCATACAAAATCTCTCTAGTTCAGTTCAATTTGATGGCTGCCGAGCATGGACAGTCTGCTTCAAATCATCCCATAGATTTTCCATGATATTCAAGTCGGGGGACTCCAGAATATTGTACTTGTCCCTCTGCATAAATGTCTTTGTAGATTTCCAAGTGTGTTTAGGGTCATTGTCTTGTTGGAATATCCGACCCCTGCAGCGGAACTTCAACTTTGTGACTGATGCTTGAACATTATCCTGAAGAACTTGTTGATATTGGGTAGAATTCATCCGACCTTCGACTTTAAAGGACCAGTAACATCAAATTTTTTTTTTACAAAATTCGTTAGTATACATGAAAAAATAAACACCAAGTCAAATAAAACTTTAAAATAGCAAAGCCTTTACTAAGAAATAACTTACCGAAACTGCACTTCCTGTCCTCTACAGAAAAGGCGACACGGCGACCATCCATTGTGCGGCGCTGGATTTCTCCTCCTTGGCTCTGTCTCATGTTGTATTGACAGCATGTGAAGCGGCTGATGCATCAGGGAGCGTGCTTTCCATGTGTGCGGATTGCTGGCTCATCGGCGCGTCTGTAGAGTACCTGCGGCAGGGGAGCTTTTCAGAGTGGAGCTGGGCCTCATCGTGGATGTTTGTAGTTGCAGGCAGCAGGCCGATCGGAGTTCCCAGTCACTGGCACGTAGCCACTCTTGTCATGCACTGCTTTCCATGCTAGAGAGCGCTTGTCACCAACCCGAATTCCCCCAGCACCACCTACAGTATCTTAGCTACAAGCACCGGCGCAATCCTTCTCCAGCTGCCGACCCAGCCAAAGCCCCGGGGTCACATCCCAGAGTTACAGCAGAAGCAGGAGCGGCGCTGTCAGGTTGAGCGCTAAGGAGAGAGCGCAAAGTCAGAAAGAAGTGAGTGGGGAAAGGCGAGCTACTTTCCAGCCTGGGAGGATCACTTTCTCTCGCTTCCTCTCTGATCGGCCTGCTGCCTGCAACTGCAAACATCCACGATGAGGCCCAGCTCCACCGCCGCAGGTACTCTACAGACGCGCCGATGAGCCAGCAATCCACACACATGGAAACCACGCTCCCTGATGCATCAGCCGCTTCACATTCACAGGCCGATCAGAGAGGAAGCGAGAGAAAGTGATCCTCCCAGGCTGGAAAGTAGCTCGCCTTTCCCCACTCACTTCTTTCTGACTTTGCGCTCTCTCCTTAGCGCTCAACCTGACAGCGCCGCTCCTGCTTCTGCTGTAACTCTGGGATGTGACCCCGGGGCTTTGGCTGGGTCGGCAGCTGGAGAAGGATTGCGCCGGTGCTTGTAGCTAAGATACTGTAGGTGGTGCTGGGGGAATTCTGGTTGGTGACAAGCGCTCTCTAGCATGGAAAGCAGTGCATGACAAGAGTGGCTACGTGCCAGTGACTGGGAACTTCGATCGGCCTGCTGCCTGCAACTACAAACATCCACGATGAGGCCCAGCTCCACTCTGAAAAGCTCCCCTGCCGCAGGTACTCTACAGACGCGCCGATGAGCCAGCAATCCGCACACATGGAAAGCACGCTCCCTGATGCATCAGCCGCTTCACATGCTGTCAATACAACATGAGACAAAGCCAAGGAGGAGAAATCCAGCGCCGCACAATGGATGGTCGCCGTGTCGCCTTTTCTGTAGAGGACAGGAAGTGCAGTTTCGGTAAGTTATTTCTTAATAAAGGCTTTGCTATTTTAAAGTTTTATTTGACTTGGTGTTTATTTTTTCATGTATACTAACGAATTTTGTAAAAAAAAAATTTGATGTTACTGGTCCTTTAACAAAGGCCCCAGACGTCCCTGAACTAGCCACACAGCCCCACAGCATGATGGGACCTCACAATCTCACAATCCATTCTCACAATCCTCCGCATATGCCGCTCCTGTATTTTTCTAGGCCTGCCAGACCTGGGTTTTACAGCAACTGTGCCTGTGGCCTTCCATTTCCTCATTACATTCCTTACAGGTGAAACTGACAGTTTAAACCTCTGAGATAGCTTTTTGTAGCCTTCCCCTAAACCATGATACTGAACAATCTTTGTTTTCAGATCTTTTGAGAGTTGCTTTGAGGATCCCATGCTGTCACTCTTCAGAGGAGAGTCAAACAGAAGCACAACTTGCAATTGGTCACCTTAAATACCTTTTCTCATGATTGGACACAGCTGCCTATGAAGTTCAAGGCTTAACGAGCTAATCCAACCAATTTGGTGCTGCCAGTAATCAGTATTGAGCAGTTACATACATTCAGATTAGCAAAATTACAAGGGTACCCACATTTTCGTTGTTCAAATCGTCACCTACATCAGCTCCATGCAATAAAGCCTAAAATGCCATTGTTTAACTCACCTTTCTCAAGGGGTTGTTCACCTTTAAATGAACTTTTAGTGTGATTTAGAGAGTGATATTTTGAGACAATTTGCAACTGGTTTTCATTTTTTTATTATATGTGTTTTTTGAGTTATTTTGCTTTTTATTCAGCAGCTCTCTAGTTTGCAATTTCAGCCATCTGGTTGCTAAATCACTCCATCTATCTATCATTGCCTGTCTCACTGGCACCCAGATCCCACAACTGCCAGCTAATTCCCCGTGAATATCACCAGGCAGTAGATAAGGTTGGCACAAGACACAGTCTCTCAAGCAATATACAACTTTGTTATTGAGCCCATTTATTACATGCCAGTTACTGGTGGAGTGCCTCTTCTTTTATTCCTATCACCTACCTCTGTAAATCTTTTTCTCATCACACAAATGAAGGGTAAAGTAAGTATCGAGGAGTCGATATCCATTTTTATTTACAATGTTCCGAGCTGCAATGTTCCTTAAGTGACGGAGACGTCTCTGCAAACAAATTGAAATTAAAAAGTGAGAGAGAGGCTTATTTACATATTACAGGTTTGTCAGAAATGCAGTAATAGCATAGTACAAGCTACACAATGATAGAAATAATTAATAATGAGCAAGGGTCCTACTGGATTCTATCTGATCCCCATTGTAAGCAGCAGTCCTGTCCTGCTTTATGGCAGCTGAGATTCTAGCTATCTGTATAACAGAACATTCTGTCCCAGTGGCTGCACAGATCCTATCTGATCCCCATTGTAAGCAACAGTCCTGTCCTGCTTTATGGCAGCTGAGATTCTAGCTATCTGTATAACAGAACATTCTGTCCCAGTGGCTGCACAGATCCTATCTGATCCCCATTGTAAGCAGCAGTCCTGTCCTGCTTTATGGCAGCTGAGATTCTAGCTATCTGTATAACAGAACATTCTGTCCCAGTGGCTGCACAGATCCTATCTGATCCCCATTGTAAGCAGCAGTCCTGTCCTGCTTTATGGCAGCTGAGATTCTAGCTATCTGTATAACAGAACATTCTGTCCCAGTGGCTGCACAGATCCTATCTGATCCCCATTGTAAGCAGCAGTCCTGTCCTGCTTTATGGCAGCTGAGATTCTAGCTATCTGTATAACCACGAGGCCGAAGGGGGGTACTTTATTTATTATAATACACAAATTTTAGTGAGTCATGTGACAGAAATAACATCAGAAATCACTGTTTAAAACTGATGACATCAGAACTCACCGTTAATAAGGATATTTACAGGATATTCATGGTGTTTGTGTATTATAACCCTCTTATTGGCTATCCAGTACACACAGTACTCATGAATGCACTCCCACATCACATAACCTGTCCCCATTGTAAGCAGCAGTCCTGTCCTGCTTTATGGCAGCTGAAATTCTAGCTATCTGTATAACAGAACATTCTGTCCCAGTGGCTGCACAGATCCTATCTGATCCCCATTGTAAGCAGCAGTCCTGTCCTACTTTATGGCAGCTGAGATTCTAGCTATCTGTAACAAAGCATTCTGTCCTAGTGGCTGCACAAATCATATCTGTTATCCATTTTGTTCAAAATGGATCAAAAAGAACAGTAACATTTTAAAAAAAAAGTGTTTTAAAGGAATGACAATATAATGTACTGTTGCCCTGCATTGGTAAAACAGATGTGTATGATTTAGAAACACTACTATAGTTTATATAAACAAGCTGCTGTGTAGCCATGGGGGCAGCCATTCAAGCACAGGATACACAGTAGATAACAGATAAGTACTACTATAGTTTATATAAACAAGCTGCTGTGTAGCCATGGGGCAGCCATTCAAGCACAGGATACACAGTAGATAACAGATAAGTACTACTATAGTTTATATAAACAAGCTGCTGTGTAGCCGTGGGGGCAGCCATTCAAGCACAGGATACACAGTAGATAACAGATAAGTACTACTATAGTTTATATAAACAAGCTGCTGTGTAGCCATGGGGCAGCCATTCAAGCACAGGATACACAGTAGATAACAGATAAGTACTACTATAGTTTATATAAACAAGCTGCTGTGTAGCCGTGGGGGCAGCCATTCAAGCACAGGATACACAGTAGATAACAGATAAGTACTACTATAGTTTATATAAACAAGCTGCTGTATTAGCCATGGGGGCAGCCATTCAAGCACAGGATACACAATAGATAATAGATAAGTACTACTATAGTTTATATAAACAAGCTGCTGTGTAGCCATGGGGGCAGCCATTCAAGCACAGGATACACAGTAGATAACAGATAAGTACTACTATAGTTTATATAAACAAGCTGCTGTGTAGCCTTGGGGGCAGCCATTCAAGCACAGGATACACAGTAGATAACAGATAAGTTCTGAAGAATTCCATTGTATAGTACAGAGCTCATCTCTTTTCTACTGTGATACCAGTGTCTTTTCTTCTTTTTCATCTTTGAATGGCTGCTCCCATGGCTACACAGCAGCTTGATTCTAAAACTTTAGTAGTGTTTCTGAAGCAAACACATCAGTTTTACTAGTGCAGAACAACAGTACATAATATTTTCATTACTTTAAAACAGTTGAATTTTTTGGTATTAGTGTTTCTTTTAAACAGCAGAAAGCCAACCCATGCAAATCAGCGATAACAGGGTGAATTAGCAGAAAAACTTAAAAAAAAAAAAGTTAAAAAAAAGCAGAGGATTCATGGATATTTGTTTGTAAAACAGACAATTGAATGAATACTAGATAAGTTCAGCAGGAATAATAAGAGAAACATTGAAAGCAATCACATGAACTGGCCAAACTCGTATAATACAGACAGGAATTTCACATGACTGCTTTGAATACACACGATTAATAAAATGGGACGTGGAGGCCAAATAATAAGCCACTTGTGATTGGAGTTAATCGCTACGGATGAAACATGTGACTGAGCACAATGCAGTTATAATGCGTTACTTGCAATTAGTTCATATGAGTAGATTCTCTCTTCTGGGTGAAGGAAGTCTGTTTCTTGAGTACATATGGACTAATCTCAAAATCTGTCCCATATCATAGGGACAAGAACTAGGCCTTATAAATAGTATATTGTTGTCTGTCACTGCATCGTCAGTCTGTCCTTATACATTCTGTGCCACATGGCTTAGTACTGATATACAATTGCAAGCTTGGATTCTCTCTCTTAGGGTTAGAGGCACAAGAACAGCAGCAGTGATGTATGGAGATCAATAGTGCTTGAGTATATACATCTAAAATAGGATTTCAGCAGCAAGCCCAGCTCACAGGGGCCAACAGGCAGCAGCAAACGGCAGATAGAAGCAGCAGCAAACGGCAGATAGAAGCAGCAGCAAACGGCAGATAGAAGCAGCAGCAAACGGCAGATAGAAGCAGCAGCAAACGGCAGATAGAAGCAGCAGCAAACGGCAGATAGAAGCAGCAGCAAACGGCAGATAGAAGCAGCAGCAAACGGCAGATAGAAGCAGCAGCAAACGGCAGATAGAAGCAGCAGCAAAAGGCAGATAGAAGCAGCAGCAAAAGGCAGATAGAAGCAGCAGCAAAAGGCAGATAGAAGCAGCAGGCAGCAGCAAACGGCAGATAGAAGCAGCAGCAAATGGCAGATAGAAGCAGCAGCAAAAGGCAGATAGAAGCAGCAGCAAAAGGCAGATAGAAGCAGCAGCAAACGGCAGATAGAAGCAGCAGCAAAAGGCAGATAGAAGCAGCAGCAAACAGCAGATAGAAGCAGCAGCAAACGGCAGATAGAAGCAGCAGCAAACGGCAGATAGAAGCAGCAGCAAACGGCAGATAGAAGCAGCAGCAAACGGCAGATAGAAGCAGCAGCAAACGGCAGATAGAAGCAGCAGCAAACGGCAGATAGAAGCAGCAGCAAACGGCAGATAGAAGCAGCAGCAAACGGCAGATAGAAGCAGCAGCAAACGGCAGATAGAAGCAGCAGCAAACGGCAGATAGAAGCAGCAGCAAAAGGCAAATAGAAGAAGCAGCAAAAGGCAAATAGAAGCAGCAGGCAGCAGCAAACAGCAGATAGAAGCAGCAGGCAGAAGAAAATGGCAGATAGAAGCAGCAGGCAGCAACAAACGGCAGATAGAAGCAGAACAACATCTGAACAGAGGCCCAGGGGGGTAAATAAGACTTGTAGGTGCTATTTATGGCCTATCAGGATAAGTCATATAGAGAATTGGGATCCATTATTAATAAACCCAATATCCAGAAAGCTCCAAATTACAGACTCCATTTTATCCAATTAATCCAAATTTTTAAAAATGATTTCCTTTTTCTGTGCAATAATAATAATAAAACAGACTGGTCAGTCTATTCTGTTTACTATCATTTAAAAAAGTCTATTTTACTGTTATACTGTGTGTCTTCTATATTTCCTTGCTCAGCTATTTGCAAAAACCATATATCGATGCAAGCTAGGATGAAACCAAGAGGAACCTCTTCACAGAAACAGACTCGTGCTAAGAAGGTCACGACGGTTGTGGTTATGCCCCTCTGCACCTGTTTCCTGAAGATGACTGCTATATTAAACCGCATAAGATACTTTTGTAGTTTGTACTTTTCCATTTGAAGCTATATAACAAAACCGCAAGCTTACGGGGGTGTCATAACCCCCACTTAGTCTATATAATCTTTTTGTGCCTTACCTGTACAAGGAGAGCCAGTACAGGTATAGGATCCCTTAT
Organism: Xenopus laevis; assembly: GCF_017654675.1. Classification (NCBI taxonomy): domain Eukaryota; kingdom Metazoa; phylum Chordata; class Amphibia; order Anura; family Pipidae; genus Xenopus; species Xenopus laevis. Next base: position 185,596,748 of record NC_054373.1, read on the forward strand.
CCGGAAATCCGATATCCAGAAAGCTCCCGTAGACACTTTTATCCAAAATATCCAAATTTTTTAAAAATGATTTCCTTTTTCTCTGTAATAATAAAACAGTAGCTTGTACTTGTTCCCAACTAAGATATAATTAATCCTTATTGGAAGCAAAACCAGCCTATTGGGTTTATTTAATGTTTAAATGCATTTCCACTAGACTTAAGGCATGAAGACCCAAACTACGGAAACATCCGTTATCTGGAAAACTCCAGGTCCCGAGCATTCTGAATAACAGGTTGCATACTTGTAACACCTTTAGAGGGAGATATATTTTTTAGCCTTTAAAATTTTAACCTGAAAAATTGATAGGAAACATAAGAAGTTAAAACACAGTGGCATAAAAATAATGTTCCCCCTGCTGCAACTTATACTCCGAAAATTCACAAGCAGCTTTCTATCAAACCAACGTGGCCCAGGAGGAAAATAGTTAAAAAAGGAAATAAATAAGCGATTTTCCAAGGAAGCGACATTCCCTCCTGCCCCACCCCAACCCATAAATAATAAAGCAAGGAAATAACAGTAACCTCTTCCAAATACACCCAAAAAAAGAATGTGTAGCTTATCTACTATGTTCACTGCCAACACTACAAATGAAAGTGCAAAACATTCAAGAAACAACAACTACTGAACTATCACTCCCAACATCCCCTGCCAGCAAATACCCAGTAAGGGTGGCAACTGCCTGCACATGCACATAGGCTGTTCCTGCTGAATTGTGCTTAGTACAGGGTCCCATACATCTAATAATTGCAGGGTCCTGAAAGACTTTCCTTTCCTTTCTATTTTATCTACAGAACAAGAGACCGCATGTTATGGGATCTACATTATTAATACAATGGATCCATTATCCGGAAAGTTTCAGGTACCAAGCATTCTGGATAACAGGTCCCATACCTGTAATAATCGCAGGGTCCTAAAAGACCTTCCTTTCTATTTTATCTACAGAACAAGAGACAGTATGTTAGGGGATCTACATTATTAATACAATAGATCCATTATCCAGAAAGCCTCGGGTACCAAGCATTCTGGATAACAGGTCCCATACCTGTAATAGTCGCAGTGTCCTTCCTTTCCGTTGTATTTTATCTACAGAACAAGAGAGCGCATGCTGGGGGATCTGCATTATTAATGGAGTTCCGTGTAATGCTAGAATGTGTTGCAGGAACAACAAGACACAACTACACAAACAGCAGGGGGTCGCCGATACATCTGGTACATGGGGATAACACAGGAATAGCTTTAATAACTCTCTCCGGTCTAAGATGCAGCCACTGTGATACTCGTTATTAATAGCGGTCGCTCGTCCCAGCAGCCTTATACACAAGCTGTGCAGGTTTACTCTGAATTCATCATCAAGGCCATTAGTATAAAAATATACACACACCAGTGCAATGTTCCCCTTTAATCACTACTAGGTGGATCACAGGCATCAGCTATCAATAAAAGCACAAAATAAAATGCTGCCCATTAGACTTGGTCTTATTGATTGTGCTGAAGCCAATAACTTGCACGAATATCATTGGTATATCATATTCTCTATATATGGGAAGTATCATTCTCTCAGCGTGCAGAGGCCTCTCATGTTACATTTGCTATTAAATGTAACATTTTACATATGTGTATGTGTATATATATATATTTGTCTATATGTTTTTTGTGGTCACACCCTCATTGCACCCCCGCCTAATGATTTTAAAAACTAGTGGTGAGCACAACTTTCCCTTGTTTGTTATAGTTCTACAAGAGCAGTGACCAGCTCCATGTTGTAGCTCCCACCCCCTCCAACTATAGTCAGGTGATCCCACTGGTGTCTAATAAAAGGGCAGCCAAGTTTGGGAGTTTTACTTTGAAAGCAGCAAGTAAGTTGCAGGTAAAACGTATTCGTCCCTTTTATAAAATGTATAATTAAACCATAGAATTCTTAATGAATCAGATGAAAATTGAGCATAGGACTGGCCAGATATGGGATGACTTTGACGTAGTTGTTCAGCTTAAATATATTGCAATATATGGACAAACAATCCCTGTTTTGTTTAAAGGGTAAGGCATTTTTCAGTAGCAGTAGCACAAAATGTCTCTGTCTTAAATATATTGATAATGGGTTGAGTGCAGAGGAATCTTGTATTTGTCTATATGTATTTTGTGGTCACAGCCTCATTGCACCCCCGCCTAATGATTTTAAAAAATAGTGGTGAGCACAACTTTCCCCTGTTTGTTATATATATATATATATATATATATATATATATATATATATATATATATATATATATATATATATATATATATATATGTATAAATAAATAGAAGAAAATGCCAGCACCAAGGGTCGTGTTTGTAGAAAAAACTGGTATTGTTACATGATATGTAAAACCGATGTTTCAGTCCCTATTCAAGAGAAAGGTCTCAATAGTGACCGAAATGTCGGTTTTACATATCATGTAACAATACCAGGTTTTTCTACAAACACAAGACCCTTGGTGCTGGGGGGGGGGGAGAGAGATACTGCATATACAGATATAGGATCCGTTATCCGGAAACCCGTTATCAGGTAAGCTCCAAATTACAGAAAGGCCGCCTCCCATAGACTCCATTTTATTGAAAAAAAAAACGAATTTTTAAAAATGATTTCCTTTTTCTCTGTAATAATAAAACAGTACCTGGTACTAAGTTATAATTAATCCTTATTGGAAGCAAAACCAGCCTGTTGGTAATGTTACAATTACATAATTTTATTGTAGACTTATGGTATGAAGATCCTAATTATGGAAAGATCCATTATCCGGAAAAACACGGGTCCCACACCTGTATGTATGTATGTTAGAATATATATATATTCATATAGAGAGAGAGAGAGAGAGAGAGAGAGAGAGAGAGAGAGAGAGAGAGAGAGAGAGTGAGAGTGATCTAACAACCAATACCAGGAGTGCCCATACTTTACTAATGTGAGTTTTTAGTGGTAACAGACTCCTGCTGCACAAATTTGGCAGCCCCCTCATACAGGAACAGGGCAGTAAGAAAGGTAATGTAAAAGCATCAGGCAAATACTTTTATGGCAAAATGATAAATAACATTCAAAGACAATGTTATGACAGATAATAAAAAAAGGTTATTTTCTGATGTCAGAATCTCTTAAACCCTAAAGAATAGAACACATATATGATTATGGATATCTGTTATACAGATAGCTAGAATCTCAGCTGCCATAAAGCAGGACAGGACTGCTGCTTACAATGGGGATCAGATAAGATCTGTGCAGCCACTGGGACAGAATGTTCTGTTATACAGATAGCTAGAATCTCAGCTGCCATAAAGCAGGACAGGACTGCTGCTTACAATGGGGATCAGATAGGATCTGTGCAGCCACTGGAACAGAATGCTCTGTTATACAGATAGCTAGAATCTCAGCTGCCATAAAGCAGGACAGGACTGCTGCTTACAATGGGGATCAGATAAGATCTGTGCAGCCACTGGGACAGAATGTTCTGTTATACAGATAGCTAGAATCTCAGCTGCCATAAAGCAGGACAGGACTGTTGCTTACAATGGGGATCAGATAGATCTATGCAGCCACTGGGACAGAATGTTCTGTTATACACAGCTAGAATCTCAGCTGCCATAAAGCAGGACAGGACTGCTGCTTACAATGGGGATCAGATAGGATCTGTGCAGCCACTGGGACAGAATGTTCTGTTATACAGATAGCTAGAATCTCAGCTGCCATAAAGCAGGACAGGACTGCTGCTTACAATGGGGATCAGATAGAATCTGTGCAGCCACTGGGACAGAATGTTCTGTTATACAGATAGCTAGAATCTCAGCTGCCATAAAGCAGGACAGGACTGTTGCTTACAATGGGGATCAGATAGGATCTGTGCAGCCACTGGGACAGAATGTTCTGTTATACACAGCTAGAATCTCAGCTGCCATAAAGCAGGACAGGACTGCTGCTTACAATGGGGATCAGATAGGATCTGTGCAGCCACTGGGACAGAATGTTCTGTTATACAGATAGCTAGAATCTCAGCTGCCATAAAGCAGGACAGGACTGCTGCTTACAATGGGGATCAGATAGAATCTGTGCAGCCACTGGGACAGAATGTTCTGTTATACAGATAGCTAGAATCTCAGCTGCCATAAAGCAGGACAGGACTGCTGCTTACAATGGGGATCAGATAGGATCTGTGCAGCCACTGGGACAGAATGTTCTGTTATACAGATAGCTAGAATCTCAGCTGCCATAAAGCAGGACAGGACTGCTGCTTACAATGGGGATCAGATAGGATCTGTGCAGTCACTGGGACAGAATGTTCTGTTATACAGATAGCTAGAATCTCAGCTGCCATAAAGCAGGACAGGACTGCTGCTTACAATGGGGATCAGATAGGATCTGTGCAGCCACTGGGACAGAATGTTCTGTTATACAGATAGCTAGAATCTCAGCTGCCATAAAGCAGGACAGGACTGCTGCTTACAATGGGGATCAGATAGGATCTGTGCAGCCACTGGGACTGAATGTTCTGTTATACAGATAGCTAGAATCTCAGCTGCCATAAAGCAGGGCAGGACTGCTGCTTACAATGGGGATCAGATAGGATCTGTGCAGCCACTGGGACAGAATGTTCTGTTATACAGATAGCTAGAATCTCAGCTGCCATAAAGCAGGACAGGACTGCTGCTTACAATGGGGATCAGATAGGATCCGTGCAGCCACTGGGACAGAATGCTCTGTTATCCAGATAGCTAGAATCTCAGCCATAAAGCATAACAGGACTGCTGCTTACAATTGGTAGCAGAATCCCCCTGCCAAGCTATCACAACCCTGTCAGTCGCCCGTACAATACAATACCAGCCTTACCCATAATGCACTGCTACTGTGACAGCCTGACATGATAATAGACAACAGCTATACCCGCAATACCCACTAACCCTGAGCCTTACCCACAATGCACCGTTCCGTGCCAGGGACCCACCTGCTGAGTGTGCAGCTCCACATGCAGTGAGCGGGCTCCAGCCCCAGGCCCGGGCACCATTCCGACCCCCGGAGGCAAAGACACCGAGGGGCCCAGAACCAATACATCCCTCCCGCGGGAAACCGGTAGAGTCACGCTCATGTCTTTCACTGTCTCCGAGGCGGGAGTCCTAACAGCAAACAGTCTTCCTCCTCCTCCTCCTCCCCATCCAGCTGACTCTCAGCCGCCACTACAGCTTCCTTCCGGGTCCGGAGCGCGCACGGCACAAGCGGATTACGAGGGGGTGCGCGCGCGTTCAGCGAAGATAGGTCACAACGTTCAGCTGAGGGGAGGACACGGCGGTAGACACGCCCATCGTCTACTTCCCAGCGCGGATTGGTCGGTAGATCGTTTACGATAGAAACAACAACACAAAGGTATCTAGAGGGGCGGGATTAAAGTGAATATTCTCTTTGGGCAGTTTAGCTGTCAATATGGTAACATAGGCGTGGCTATACGCTTTATCTTTCCCCTATTGCTGCGGCTGTAGAGGCGGGTGTTTGGTGGATCAGCTGTTCTTATAAGGCAGCCATTAGGGAAACAACTTGCTTACAATTCACTTTATGTGAGATGGACTTTCAAACAGCTGATCTGTTAATGTTACATCGGTTGCCATGGGATACTAGACTGTTATCCCGCGTTGCACCTTTTATTACATAGTAAGTAACATAGTAAGTAAGTAACATAGTAAGTAAGTAACATAGTAAATAAGGTTGAAAAAAAACAGATGTCCATCGAGTTCAACCTTTTTTTTTTTTTCTTTTTATTAACTACCTAACTGCCAGTTGATCCAGAGGAAGGCAAAAACCCCATTTGAAGCCTCTCCAATTTGCCTCAGAGGGGGAAACATTCCTTCCTGACTCCAAAATGCAATGGGACCAGTCCCTGGATCAACTTGTACTATGAGCTATTTCCCATATCCCTGTATTCCCTCACTTGCTAAACACCATCCAACCCCTTCTTATACCTATCTAATGTATCAGCCTGTACCACTGATTCACTTCCCAGCTCTCCCTGTAACACCCCTTTCCCTCCTCTAATCTCATTGGCTCCCTCCTGTCTGCTGGGAGGAGCTACTGGTGAATAAAGCATCCGACCCTTCCTTGTACCTATCTAATGTATCAGCCTGTACCCCTGATTCAGGGAGACAATTCCACATCTTCACAGCTCTCACTGTAGAAAAACCTCTTCCCAATATTTAGCTGGAACCTCTTTTCTTCTAATCGGAATGGGTGACCTTGTGTCAGCTGGAAAGACCTACTGGTAAATAAATCATTAGAGAGATTATTATATGATCCCCTTATATATTTCTACATAGTTATCATATCACCCCTTAAGCGCCTCTTCTCCAGCGTGAACATCCCCAATTTGGCCAGTCTTTCCTCATAGCTAAGATTTTCCCTTTACCAGCTTAGTTGCCCTTCTCTGTCCCCTCTCTAATACAATAATGTCCTGTTTGAGTGATGGAGACCAAAACTGTAGGGCATATTCTAGATGGGGCCTTACCAGTGCTCTATACAGTGGGACCCCCTCCTCCCGTGACTCTCTGCCCCATTTAATACAACTCAAGACCTTATTTGCCCTTGATGCTGCTGACTGGCATTGCTTGCTACAGACAAGTTTATTATCTACAAGGACTCCAAGCTCCGTCTCCATTATGGATTTGCCTAGTGCAGTCCCACTAAGGGTATAAGTGGATATTGTTACATCCCAGGTGCAGGACTTTACATTTATCAACATTGAATCTCATTTGCCACTTAGCTGCCCAGATTGCCAGTTAGTCAAGATCCTGTTGCAAGTGCCACATCCTGGATGGAATTAATTGGGCTGATAGTTTTGTGTCATCTGCAAACACTGATACATTACTTACAACACCCTCCCCTAAGTCATTAATAAACAAGTTAAATAAAAGTGGACCCAATACTGAGCCCTGGGGGACCCCACTAAGAACCTTACTCCAAGTAGAGAATGTCCCATTAACAACCACCCTCTGTACCCGATCCTGTAGCCAGTTTCCTATCCATGTGCAAACGACTTCATTAAGCCCAACAGACCTTAGTTTAGAAAGCAGTCGTTTGTGAGGCACAGTATCAAACGCTTTGGCAAAATCCAAATAGATCACCTCTACTGCCCCCCCACTATCCAGAATCTTACTTACCTCATCATAAAATGCAATCAAATTCGTCTGACATGACCTATCCTTCATAAAGCCATGCTGATTGTTGCTCATAATGCCATTCATTAGGACAAAATTTTGAATGTGATCCCTTAACAAGCCTTCAAATAATTTGCCCACCACAGTCAAGCTTACTGGCCTATAATTGCCGGGCTGAGATCGTAATCCCTTTTTAAATATTGGAATAACATCAGCTTTTCTCCAATCCATAGGCACCATACCAGATGACAGTGAATCTGAGAAAATCAGAAATAAGGGCTGGTCTAAAACTGAACTAAGCTCTCTTAGAACCCGGGGGTGTATGCCATCAGGCCCTGGAGCCTTGTTTACATTAATTTGTATTAAAGCTTTTTGAATCATATCCTGAGTCAGCCACTGACTAGATTGAGCTGAGCCATCAGTGCAGTTATTAAGTGAGCCTGTGAACCCAGACTCCTCTATTGTATACACTGAAGAAAAGAACTGATTTAACACATTTGCCTTATCTGTATCTGTTACAACCATACTGGTACCATTATTTAATGGAGCAACACTCTCAACCTTCATCTTTTTACTATTAATATATTTAAAAAACTTTTTAGGGTTAGTTTTCACCTACACCGCAATTAACTCTTCATTTCTTTTCTTAGCCTTCTGGATTGCTGATTTACAACATTTATTACAGTGTTTATATTCATTAAATGCTGTCCCTACAGATTCGTAGTTTTTAAATGCATTTCTCTTCTTTCCCATTAACTTCTTTACTTCTGGATTAAGCCACACAGGATGATTCTTAGAGCTTCTATGTTTAGTCCTTAAGGGAATAAATTGAGAACAGTAATGATTTAATATCATTTTAAAGGACAACCATTTCTGTTCAGTGTTTTTAGCTGAAAACGGATTGCTCCAATCAATGCTGTTATTCTATAACTCCATTATAATCTCCATTATAATCTTCCTGACAGTTATTTTTGCAGGTGAACTTAGACACTGCCTGTTGTTATGACTTCTGCCTCTTAAGAGGGGTTGTTCACCTTTAAATTAACTGAATCTCAGCTGCCATAAAGCAGGACAGGACTGCTGCTTACAATGGGGATCAGATAGGATCTGTGCAGCCACTGGGACAGAATGTTCTGTTATACAGATAGCTAGAATCTCAGCTGCCATAAAGCAGGACAGGGCTGCTGCTTACAATGGGGATCAGATAGGATCTGTGCAGCCACTGGGACAGAATGCTCTGTTATACAGATAGCTAGAATCTCAGCCATAAAGCAGGACAGGACTGCTGCTTACAATGGGGATCAGATAGGATCTGTGCAGCCACTGGGACAGAATGCTCTGTTATACAGATAGCTAGAATCTCAGCTGCCATAAAGTAGGACAGGACTGCTGCTTACAATGGGGATCAGATAGGATCTGTGCAGCCACTGGGACAGAATGTTCTGTTATACAGATAGCTAGAATCTCAGCTGCCATAAAGCAGGACAGGACTGCTGCTTACAATGGGGATCAGATAGGATCTGTGCAGCCACTGGGACAGAATGTTCTGTTATACAGATAGCTAGAATCTCAACTGCCATAAAGCAGGACAGGACTGCTGCTTACAATGGGGATCAGATAGGGTCTGTGCAGCCACTGGGACAGAATGTTCTGTTATACAGATAGCTAGAATCTCAGCTGCCATAAAGCAGGACAGGACTGCTGCTTACAATGGGGATCAGATAGGATCTGTGCAGCCACTGGGACAGAATGTTCTGTTATACAGATAGCTAGAATTTCAGCTGCCATAAAGCAGGACAGGACTGCTGCTTACAATGGGGACAGGTTATGTGATGTGGGAGTGCATTCATGAGTACTGTGTGTACTGGATAGCCAATAAGAGGGTTATAATACACAAACACCATGAATATCCTGTAAATATCCTTATTAACGGTGAGTTCTGATGTCATCAGTTTTAAACGGTGATTTCTGATGTTATTTCTGTCACATGACTCACTAAAATTTGTGTATTATAATAAATAAAGTACCCCCCTTCGGCCTCGTGTTTTTATATGGTCATGAAACTCCTTGGTAACTTATAATATCCTTATATTTTACAAGAGGGGGTACTTTATTCACTATTTATACAGACCTGTCTGTATCCAAGCCTTCAGGCCTATATACTTCCTCACAAGAATTCCTTCATATGGGTGAAAGGTCTCCACCAATCTAAATCCTAATAAGGAATACACAGTGTTCAGAACCCTGGCTGGGGTATCTGCTTTCCACTCACAGTAACATTGCATAACTTTTGTGATGTTGTCTATTTTTAACACACCTGGGACTCCTCCAGGGACAATTCCCTGGAACACACAGTCACAAATAGGTGCTGTCCCTGAGCAGAATGGGTGATTGGCAGTGACGCTTATGATCTTGTCAAAAATAGTAATGGGCTCATATACAAATGCAGTGTAATGATCACTGTAATAACTAGTCGACCCATCCACCGTGCCCATGTCAGGCCTAATTCTGGGTTACTGTTAAAGGGATTGTTCACCTTCCAAACACTTTTTTTTTCAGTTGTTTTCAGCTTGGTTGCGAGAAAAAACACACTTTTTCATTTGCTTTCCATGTTTTTTTTAACCGTTTTTCAAAATGAAGTTTAAAGTTTAAAGGGCATGTAAAGGCAAACAAATAAAATCCCATTTTTACTTTCTTTAATGAAAAAGAAACCTATCTTCAATATACCTGTACTTTAATTAAAAAATGTGTACCGTTTTTATAAGAAACCTGACTGTATGCAGTGAAATTCTCCCTTCATTTACTGCTGTGGATAGGAATTGTCAGACGGTCCCTAACTGCTCTGCAGGGAAACAATCATACTTATGTACAGCAGGGGGAGCCCCCGCCTTACTTCCCAGCCATGCAGAACTCAAGCAGCTTTGTTTGTTTCCCTGTAGAGCAGTCGGCGACTGTGTAGAGATTTGTATTGGATTTTATTTTTGCCTTTACATCCCCTTTACTGTTTCCAACTCCAGCTGCAGGGACAAAGATCATGGAGCCAGATTTAAACAGATAAACTGGGATTCTATTTGGAGGATTATTTAGCTGCAGCCACTGGTTCTGCAGAGTTGGAGAAAGTTTGTATTAAACAATACAAAAACGATAAAATCCACATTAGATTACATGACAACACAGGAGCCAGTGCAGTCTGTATATTCTGATTATTAATCAGTCTTGCTGTATCGGCTTCTGGCAGATATTATTTGACTTGTGCTGTTTTAAACATTTATTACGATCCCTAAGCAGCCCAGACCTCACTGAGCATGTGCACAGTCTTGGTCTTGCAAAGATGTATAACAAAGTTACAAGATGGTGACCCCCTGTGGCCAACTTTGAAAGCATAAATCATTTGTTTGATTAGGCTTGTGGTGCAGTAAGTTCATGTTTATGTTTAGTATACAAAATACAGCATTTCTAGCCTTATTCTAATTTAGACTTTACTTCCCCTTTAAGTCCCTAAAGCTGCTTGTGGTCTACTAAGGGTGTTGGTGGAGAAGTCTTTTCATCTGGTATTGAAAGGGGTTGTTCACCTTTAAGTTAACTTTTAGTATGTTATGGATTTGCTAATTGCATCGTTTCAATTGGCCTTCATCATTTATTGTTTTATAGTTTTTTTAATTATTTGCTTTCCTCTTCTGACTCTTTCAAGCTTTCAAATGGGGGTATTGTATTACTTATCTTTCTATTCAGGCCTCTCCTATTCTTATTTTAGTCCCTTATTTATATAAATGCATGGTTGCTGGGGTAATCTGGACCCTAGCAACCAGATTGCTGAATTTGCAAACCGGAGAGCTGCCAAATAAAAAGTGAAATAACTCGAAAAAAACAAATAGAAAAAAATTAAAATCTATTGCAAATTGTCTCAGAATTAACACTCTACATCATACGCAAGGCAGATTTATCAAAATGTGAGTTTAAAATGTAATAACTAAAAACTCACCCACGTTCTATTCATTCCTATGGGCTTTTTAGAACCGTATTTATCAAATTGTGAGTTCTAACTTTCCTCCATTGATAATTACAATTCTAAAAATCCCATAGGAATGAACAGAACGTGGGTGAGTTTTTATTTATTAAATTCTAAACTCGCATTTTGATAAATCTGCCCTTACTTACGGTTTGTTTAAAGGTGAACAACCCCTTCAATATACTGCAAGTCAGAATACACATACTATATAGTAACAGTATGTTACGGCAATAGCCTCTGTATGTAAGTATGAGTGGTATGTAAGTCGGGTGTATTTAACGCAAGGACTCCCTGTATATTATATCCTTAAATGACTACTAAACTACTAACTAAACATGTCCTATATACAGTAAAGGGTTGCCACCTTTTAAAAAAATCTTCACCGGCAGGTGGAGGGGGCGGGGTTAAAAGGGCAGGTTGTGACGCTAAAGGGGGTGGGGCCATGACGCGCTATTGGCTGGGCGGGTCGTGATGTCAAAGGGGGCGGAGCCAAATGCACGCATTTGGCAAGAAGCCCAGGAAAAAAGGTTTGTTTTGAGCAGGCTGGGGGCAGGCCACGGGCTTTTTTTAGGTGTATTACAAATTTACCGGCAGCTACATTGCCGGTAAATTTGTAATACCCGCCCAGGCCTTGGCTGGTGTTTTACTGGCTACCTATATATGTATATATCTAAAGAAACAGAGTACCACACTCACAAACTTGTTCCTGAGGAAAAGCACCATTTGTGCTCAAAACTTTGGATTTTTTGTAATAAACCTTTTTTCTTTGTATTAAGTCCCAACCCCAGTCCCAGTGAGTGCGGTACTCTGTTTCTTTATTTCTTTTATTTGACCAGCACCCGAGCAGCTAACTACCTTTGTTGCAGGGTTGTGCTCTCTAAAAACTGTCTGGGGCCGCACATGAAATACACAAACACTTTGGAATAAAAAAAAAAAGAACTACAATACCAGTTGGATAACCAGATGGAGCTATACACTAGAATATGGGACACCTGGATATTAAATAGACTTATTATTACATTATTATGATGTTTCCTCTGGAACTGAGTGTTTCAAGCTGGGCCGCATTCATATCCATCCTGGGCCGCAGGTTGGACACCCCTGATCTATGGCTTTTCATAAGTGGCCTTGTAGGATAAGAAACAAAGAACACAGTGTTATGTGTTCATGCGCATGGATTCATGGATTGGAGGAAAACAAATAAACTGCCAATAAGCAGACTGTCAACACAGCATTTCATGGAGGCTTCTCTGCTAGGACATGCTATCGAAATTAGACGAGAATGATAGGTAAAAATCAAATAAAGTTGTTTATATAGTCCACATTTTGGAGAGCTACTTACAAGAATCGTGCCTTTATATAGTTTTGCCTTTTAACCAATATGGAGCAGGCACTCAAAAAAGGCAAACTTAAACCAGACAACAAGTCATAGTGAACAAAGTTTATTGTGTCCTCAGCCTGACGCGTTTTGTGTCATCAACACTTAATCATAGCATAGTTTTGCCTTTAGCTGTATTTCAATATCGTGGTAAAAAAATATTGATAAGTGCTTGTAATCCCAAAGAGATTCCTCTCGGTATCCAACCCAGCTGATATCTTTGGACACACCAGTTAGACCCAAAAAGTTCTCTTTCTACTGTACTAAAAGGGTACAAGTCAAGCATCTGGTCAGGGATGGATTGTACCAAGCAAGACGGGACATTTTCTTTAGCTAAAGTCATGCTGCTCGTAGAACAATTAAATCCTACTACAGATATGGGATCCGTTATCTTGAAACACACTATTCAGAAAGCTCCAAATTATGGAAAGGTCATCAGCGATAGACTACAGTTTATCCAAATAATTCTCATTTTTTTAAAAAATGATTTCCTTTTTCTGTGTAATAATAAAACAGTTGCTTGTACTTGATCCCAACTAAGATATAATATTGATTTTCTAGTAGACTAAGGGGCAGATGTATCAAGGGTCGAATACCGAGGGTTAATTAACCCTCGATATTCGACTGCCAAATTAAAATCCTTCGACTTCGAATATCATTGCGCACTTCCTTCGATCGAACGATCAAAGGAATAATTAAATCCTTCGAATCGAACGATTCGAATGATTTCAGTCCATCGATCGAAAGATTATCCTTCTATCAGAAAAACCTTGGAAAGCCTATGGGGACCTTCCCCATAGGCTAACATTGGCCTCGGTAGGTTTTAGGTGGCAAACTAGGGGGTCGAAGAATTTTTTAAAGAGACAGTACTTCGATTATCGAATGGTCGAATATTCGAACGATTTTTAGTTCGAATAGTTCGATTCGAAGGTCGTAGTCGAAGGTCGAAGTAGCCAATTCGATGGTTGAAGTAGCCAAAAAAAACATTCTAAAATCGAATTTTTTTTCCGGTATTCCTTCACTCGAGCTTAGTGAATGGGCCCCTTAATGTATGACGATCTAAATAACTGATGAATGCCTTATCAGGAAAACCCCAGGTCCTATACCTGTACTTCTCTATTGTCTTTAGCTGGGAGATAACAAGCCAGCTCTTAGTTCCCAGTGTAACTGTTTTTGTTACTGGTATAGGAGCAGCTTTCTCCTAGAGGGAAAAATATTATTGATTTCAAAAGCAGGAGTCCCTTTATTCAAGAGTATTCATTCAGTCTTGCGGTATGGTGGTCCCTAACTATTTACCTCTGGTCAAATTTTCCTGCAAAGGATAATTGTCTCCTGACCAAAGAACTGGTCTCATAGGTCTTGATCCTATCCCATTAGCTTATATAGGGGAAAGGTCGACAAAACAAAAACATTGGTTCCAAAGGCTTACTCCTTCCTCCCACCCTCACGGAGGCCTATGCAATCCTATTGGGAGAGGACCACATGGAATTTTCTAACCTGCCCAAAAGATATCAGTCCCCGAAGCCCTATAGGACGTTGGCCGGATTAAGTTATCCATGGACAGGAGCTACTTTGCAAGAGTATTATCTGCTAAATGACTTTGTATCTGATGGAGGCAATCTAGCATTTTATTATTATACACCTTTTGCAATAAGTAGTCAAGTCTCCTACAGGCCAGCTTTCTCAGCCACTAGTAAGACACTTACTCACTAATTTTAGGAGAAAGCACTTTTGAGCTGGAATAATTGGCTTAAATCTATCAAGGGGTTAGCCGGCAGATGTCATATGTCTTGTATTCTTATTATAGTTAGTTGCTCTCCGAGCAACTAATCCCTGATTTGACAAAATGGCTTTGTGGGCCAACAGATGTCATCATGTTCTATAGGATCATTGCAATTGCTTGACCTCCAAAAAGTTGACCTTCACGTGGCTTGTTCTTCAAGGAGAAGACATCTACCTGCATACATTTGCAGATATAAGATATTATATTGCCATTCATTGCTGGAAAATGAAGCCTATCACTCAACACATAAACCAAAACAACAATTTTGCCCTATGGGAACCCCAATGGATCCGTTTCAAGGAAGAGGAAAAAAAACACAACTCTGTACGCAACGTTTATACCGTTCGTTATTTAATGTAAACACTTTAAAAGCCAAACATTTCCATCACTCACAGAACATAAAAATAAATTTGACTTGTATCTATATACATTCATTTTAGTAAAACATTCATTTTTTTTTTTTTTTACAATAAAATTGCACTTTCCCCATTTTATTCCACCCCACTTAAAAGCGATAAAACAAACCAATAACACTGAGATGATGACGATTCAGTACATAACTGAACACGTTCTTACAGCTGAACAGTGGGGTATAAAACAAATTAGTTGCGTCTGTTTTGATTGTCGCACCTAGAAAAAGGGGCTAAACCACCAAATTGCATTGGTTGTGCTTTTAAAAAACATCTTTGTGCTAAAGGCCGGTCTTTAACTAATATTATGTGATCATACCGAGGCAACTCAAATTCTACGCTTCTACATTCTTCTGCATTTATAACTCCAGCCTGTTCCCGATCTTAGAATTCTTTTCAGAACAGTCTGGTTTCCACACCAAGTCACCTACTCATATTTTCTTGTATCACTTCAGGGTGGTTCGCCTTTTTCTGCTTGGGGATGGTTAAACGTGAAATAGGACACCAAAAAAACTTTATTGGTAAGTAGAAACCTGGTAGAAGGTAAGACAGATGCATTGAGGATACCTTTCCTAATGTCTTATACTTTGGGGGAATTTATGCAGATGAGGTTGTGGCTGCTTTCAGTGAAGGCACTTCCACTAGGTTGACCCATCCTACAACTGGGATGAAGGTAAGTGAAGCAGATGATTGGGCATCCAATCAATCTCCAGAATGCATTTCTTCCAGCAATCTTAATAATTGCATCTCTCACTACATAGGAGGTGTCAATTGAAAACTGTGCTTATTAGACTAAAATTCTGTTTTATAAATGGAATGGGTCTTCACCATTCTACAAGTCTTGCACCCAGGTGAAAATGTTGTGTGAAGCTGTGTAGTGTTGCTTCTATTCAGGGAATGTGAAAAGTGTTCAGAAAGAACTTTGCTACTTCTACTTTTTAAAAGTCTGTGCAACCGCCAGCATAAGAGACATTTCCATGGAAGGGCTTGGGAGTTCCAAGACATTTTAAAGCTTGCCATCTATGTGCACCAAATCTAGGCACGAGTCAACATTGTGCAAGAAGAATTGTGTAAGAATAACCTGCAAACCCTTTTCCCCCCAAAAAAAAAAAAAAGTTGTAGAAGTGGATTTTTGTTGTACATTCACTAACCATCCCTGGAACAGAAGCCAATATAAATTGCGGCAGGACTACAATGGTATTGTCAGAGAGTGAGATTATATACAGACTACTATTTTATATTAGATTTATAGTAAAAATGGCAGGGCCTATTTCTGAATCTCAAGATGTGCAACTGACAAGGTATTTGGATTAAGAACAGCAAGTTAAAGCTTTCAGGAAATGTTCTACTATAAACTGGGTCATAAACAAAACCTAGATGTGTATTCTTTACAGAAGGTCACAAATGTGGTGGCAGAAACATGGTTTATCAAGTTCCCCAAGACAAAAATGTACAGACAGTAGGTGGAGGACCCATCACAAATGCTGTTGTCATGAAAACCAGCTCCGTAGAGAGAGCAAAGTCTAAACTTGACCCAGCCACTGATGGAACCTGCCTCCAAGTTCCACTTTATACATTCTGGAAAATAGAATCTCTCCCCTCCCCCACAATTGCAGTCAGGGTACATGTCACAGAAAGCACATTACAGAATGGGTACAAATTCAGATGAATTCCAGGGTTTCTGAATCTGGGAGCCCGAGTTTGGTTTTGTACTTGTCAAAAAGTCGATGCAGGGATGACAAGTACATGCTGTGATAGAGCTCCACGTCTTTCTGGGTAGGTTGCTCAATCTTGGGAACTGTGATTGGCTCTCCAACTAGACAAAAAGAGGAGAACATTTTAATTGGTAGAAATATATAGTAGAGAAAGATATCATCTTAAAAAGTCTCAACCTGAATATATTGATAATGGGTGTGCAGAGATAATGGAGTTCAAAGGACCTTTGGTCTTTGTATGAATTTGTGGTCACAGCCTCATGGCACCAATGCCAAGATGAGCCCAACTTTTCCTTTTTTTGGCCAAATTAAGAGTTCTTCCTGGTTTGTCACAGCTAGTGTGAGGCTGTTAAAAAAAATGTTTAAAGTCTAAAATTTAGTCCACAGACCAACAGCTGGAAGAGTGATCCTATTTACAAATAACTACAACAATACACTAAAGGAAAAATAAAGGCCAGTCTCCATAATGTAATCAACTACCTCCAACTCCATACATTCAAACAATTAAGTTACTCTTTAAATCAGGGGTCCCCAACCCATGAGCCACGTTCAAATAGCTGGGGCACAACACCAGCATGAAATAAATTCCCTGGTGGTGCCAAATAAGGGCTGTGATTGGCTATTTGGTGGCCCCTATGTGGACTGGCAGCCTACAGGAGGCTCTGTTTGGCAGTTCCTGGTTTTTATATAAACAAAACATGCCTCCAAGCCAGGAATTTAAAAATAAGCACCTGCTTTGAGGCCACTGGGAGCAACATTCATGGGGTTGGTGAGCAACATGTTGCTCATGAGCCCCTGTTTGGGCATTAAGTGCTTATACAGAGGAACTTGCCACTGGACAAAGAAATTTGGTGGAAAGCTCCAAGAACATTAATAATTGGGTGGGTGATAAAACAAGCTTCAAATTAGGGATGCACCGAATTCAGGGTTTGGCCTTTTTCAGCAGAATTTGGATTCGGCTAAATCTTTCTGCCTGGCCAAGCCAGAATTTGCATATGCAAACTAGGGGCGGAGAGGTAAATCACGTGACTTTTTGTAAAGGAAGTAAAAAATGTTTTCCCACTCCTAATTTGCACAAATTAGGATTCAGTTCAGTATTTGCCCAAATCTTTCACGAAGGAAAATAGTGGATTCGGTGCATCCCTACTTCAAATCCATAGATTATATAAAGAGCAATAACAAAGTTACCAATAAAATGGACAGAACACTTCCGCCATACTGCCTTGCTTGCAAAATTACAGAATCCTCGGCATACCAGCTACTAAACCACCAGCTTCCACTTACCAGCTACTAAAATTGCCAATTCCAACTACATCTTCAACAAATAAAAACTGCCTGCTGTAGTCTTCAGTTCAAAAATTCACATGAGCATTTCCTATCAAATAACTTCTCACAATGGGTGAACGCATCAAATTAAAGACAATGGGGATAAAAATGTATGGTGCCTGCAGTGTAGACAACCAAGGGTCCCCAGTGGCATGAGAACAGTCTTCATAAAATTGACCATCCATCCTCCTGACATGCTTACATGAACCTTTACGATTCAAATGTAAAAAGCTATATTCCTAGGAGTCCCCCTAGAGTCCTCCCATTTTTAAACACAAGAATTATCCTTACCAACAGTTGTTATAGGATTGGCATAAGGAACCAACCCCCAGCTGTTAGAGGAGAAGAAGCTGCACCCATGGAAGAGACATGGAGCAAAGCCAACATATTTCTGAAACTTCTGCTGTATCCATCTTCCCCAAGATCCCTCCTCAAAGACAACCTGCTTGTAAGTTTCATTTTCACCAAACGAGTAGATGGGAACAAGATCGGCTCTGCAATGAGAAATCGAAGAATGTATCCTGCAACAATACTACATACAAACCGGACTAATATCCCTAGCCTCATGTTGCCCTTGTAGAGGATACTGGTCTTAAGACACTAAATTCTGTGGATTTTACCAAGTTATTGAGTGTGAACACAACATCCTAGACATTTAATTACCAGCTTTATCCTTAAAGGGATCCTGTCATCAGAAAACATGTTTTTTTCAAAACACATCAGTTAATAGTGCTACTGCAGCAGAATTCTACACTGAAATCCATTTCTTAAAAGAGCAAACAGATTTTTTTATATTCAATTTTAAAATCTGACATGGGGCTAGACATTTTGTCAATTTCCCAGCTGCCCCTGGTCATGTGACTTGTGCCTGCAGAAATGCTTTCTGGCAGACTGCTGTTTTTCCTTCTCAATGTAACTGAATGCGTCTCAGTGAGACATGGGTTTTTACTATTGAGTGTTGTTCTTAGATCTACCAGGCAGATCTACCAGGCAGCTGTTATCTTGTGTTATCTGGTTACCTTCCCATTGTTCTATTGTTTGGCTGCTGGGGGGGAAAGGGAGGGGGTGATATCACTCCAACTTGCAGTACAGCAGTAAAGAGTGATTGAAGTTTATCAGAGCACAAGTCACATGACTTGGGGCAGCTGGGAAATTGACAAAATGTCTAGCCCCATGTCAGATTTCAAAATTGAATATAAAAAAAAATAATCTGTTTGCTCTTTTGAGAAATGGATTTCAGTGTAGAATTCTGCTGGAGCAGCACTATTTATTTGATTCATTTTGAAAAAAAAATGTTTTCCCATGACAGTATCCCTTTTAAGAAGCATAATAATTGCCATTTCCGGACTCTAAAAAAGCAACAAGATGCTCAATTACTACTGCTTGCTTACATTTTAACATTCAGCACATTTATATAAAACTAGTCTAAAATTATTTTCTTAATTTCCTTTTAAATGGCCTTGACTTAGTCTACTTTGTTGTATGTGCTCTTTTTTGGAAGTGGCAGTGCCCTACTGGGTGCCACAGGATGGCAGGAGTGGTGTGCATTACCCATGCTGCAGTGCAACTTTCACAAATCCTTTTCTGTGCAATAGTGTTACAGTGTTCTTCCCAGGTCTGCAGTTAAGAGATTCGGCAGCTCCCCCAACCGCAATAACAACAGCGTTGCCAGTTCCATTCTTGGACAGAATGTAGTTAATGGTGTCCCGGTTCACAGGGCATATACCTAAAAGATAAAGAAAATCACTGAGCCATGGGTTAGTAGTAAGTATCCTTCATTCCTGAGGTCAACATGCATTCCCTTAAAGAGGTCCAAGTCTGTCTGTGCTTTTGGATGACCATTAGTGATCAGCGAATTTTTTTTTTTTTTGCAACAAAAATAACGGCCATAAACTAATGGGTGAAAAAATGTGATGCTCAAATAAATAAATAAATAAATAAATTAAAAAAAGTCACCCATAGACCAATGCATTTCGGTGAAAAGGCTCAGGTTCGCCCATCACTAGTCACCATTGTACACAGTTGAAGTAACCATGACTATTTAGTATTTTAAAGAGCCACTAACGGTATATTGGGGTTCACTTGGAGTCATTATTCCTTCTGTATGAGCTGTCGTAACGAGCTTCAGAAAGTTTGTCTTTTTACATCCAAGATGGCAGGAGCTTTGCGTTTCCTGGTCCACTTGGATAATCGTTTACTGCATGGCTTGATTGACTTCTAATGGTGAAGCCTAGTGTATTCTTTTTCCAAAGCGATGCAAATTAAGTCTGAGTCAGCTTTGTGCCTGGAGGTTCAGAAGGTGGTGGTCACCAAGGCAGGAAAGTCTTGTGGGTGTATCTATTCTGTATAGAGAGCAACACTAGGAGTTGTCTTGGGTGTCCACACCTTCTAAACCTCCAGGCACAACGACAACTCCTAGTGTTGCTCTCTATACCGAATAAATACCCCCACAAGACTTTGCCTTTGTGTCCACACCTTCTAAACCTCCAGGCACAAAGGCAAGAAAGTCTTGTGGGGGTATTTGGTATAGAAAGCAACACTAGGAGTTGTCTTTGTGCCTGGAAGTTTAGAAGGTGGTGGACACCAAGGCAAGAAAATCTTGTGGGGGTATCTATTCTGTATAGAGAGCAACACTAGGAGTAGCCTTTATGACTGGAGGTTCAGAAAGTGGTGGACATTAAGGCAAGTCTTGCAGGGTATCTGTATCAGAGAGCAACATTATCAAGTCTATTCCCTCAAAGAGATTATGAATACTGTACAGTCTTGGTGGGTCAATGTCCAGCAGGTTGTACAACCCCTGTAAAGCAACAGTCAATTCAGCCTTCATTATTTTAAGTGTATTTTGTGGGATTTGCCCAAGGTCTAAAAATGGACCCTACCTCCAGACATCAAGTATTCCCTCAGTACAGGCATTCTGAAATTTCCCGCCAACGTGGCCAGGTGACACTTGATCCCAGGAAACTTCTTGGACACCCCGGTGGCTTCTGTACCAAAGTTACAAAAGGCTCCAAGGCACATTATTCCATGGGGGTGATAGCCAAAGATATAGTTTCTGCTTGGCAGGAGGTTGTGTGTTTTTACCAGCTGCAAGAGAAAGAGCATCTGTAAATGCAACAAAGTCAGCAAAGTTTGGGGACGGGGGATATGGAGAAGAGATGTGTTTAAACAAACAAATGAAGTTGGAACACCTGTCTTGCACTCAGAAAGTGATGGCTCAGCTGTAAGTGACAAAGGTCAATACCAGCAGGAATGGAGCCAACAGCCAAGATTACTCAGCAACTGGGGAATTTTATGAACAGTCAAAGTCCTGGCAAACAAGCCACCTGGGATGCCCGTATTGATTTGGATACCTTATTAAAAGGTCATTAAAATGACAAGACTATTGTGCAAGTCTTTTATATTGTTACAGCCCATGTAAAACGGCCATTTTTTTGTATAAAAACAAACGCATTGAAAATTATTGACTGTATTGTATCACTAAGCTGCAATGAAGGTTTTGCTAATCCTCAAAGATTGATAGGGGTGAATAGATTTTAAAGGTGTACAATTCGGAATTCAGGACTCGTCTAACAAGGAATAGGCTCTAGTCAATGTTTGGGCAGGTTAGGAACAGTTTTAGATTAAACAGCCCCTCGGATGGGATGGAGGTGTCTCCAGTGGAATAATTGTCCTAATCAACCCGTTTTTTTTTTTTGTTTTTTTTTTTTTTTATCTACAGGCTGAAGACTAAAACAACTTAAGAATCTTTATTGGACTTTCATATTTAGATAAAAAAAAGTTATTTTTCACCAATAATCACAGATGTACAAATACAGGCCAGAGTACAGTGTACAAAGTACAGCTTAGTCAATACACAGAAAAATAGTTTCCCCAAGCTTCAAGTATCTGACTGCAAACAGCAATTACTGGGAGGGGTGCATTAAAATGTTAAAGACTGCTCCCAGAAAAATAGTCCCCCTCCCCAAGAGCCCATAATGACATGGTGGAGTTGTGGAGAAGTAGTTATGACCCTCTCATACATCTTCAAGCTAAGTTTATTCTTGCCCTGCAAGTCTATGGCAGAACTATTATATATTATACCTAGAGCTATTTATCTTGCTATTTTGGAGCATGGAATCCTCAGTTCATCTCCATATGACCAATGAGTCAAAATGAGAAAGCCCAAATCATGCCAACAAAATTCTTGTCTTTTAGCTTGAAAACCACATTGATGGATTGTTGAATTCCTGGTTTAGAGGCACGTTTTGGTTGCATAAAAACCAAACTGTCAAACAGAGCCTCCTGTAGGCTACCAGTCCACACAGGGGCTACCAAATAGCATCACAGCACATATTTGGCAACCCTAGGAATTTACATGCTTTTTTTGCTCCCCAACTCTTTTTACATTGGAATGTGGCTCACAGGTATAAAAGTCTGGGGACCCCTCCTCTAGCTTATGCAGTTGGTAAGTCTAATGAAGAATTTCTGTTCTTCTCAGTGCCTGGGCCATTCGCTCCATTAGCGTATCCCACCCTAACACTCTCTAGCTTCCCCTTACAAGTACAATCCCATCCCTTTCACCTCTGTAGAGAATGTTCGATTAATAAATTCTCATATGCAACTAATCCTATCAGTTAAAATACAGATATAGGAGTCTGTTACCTTAATAAGTGGCCCCATGCCAAGGAAATATACTCTTACGATTTGTTTGCTTTCCCAATCTGGTTACAGAAGGGTTCCCAACACATTAGTACCCCCTTTCCAGTTTTTAGCCTATTCTATTGGCAAAAACTTTCAGTGGAACATAACCTACCTTTACTGGAAAATAGTCTCGGAAGTAGCGCCAGACTGCCCAGTTCCTTACCCACGAGGATCGTCTGCCACCTGTAACACAGCAAACAAAATAAGTCGAGAAAATGGGGAAATCCAAATTTTGGGCTAGTCAAAGATCAGTCCAGGGACCAAATTTAACGGGAAGTGTGCCGGGACACACCTCAATTATTTAAAAAGTTAATCTAAAAATTAATTTATTCAAAAATATCTAATAAAACCACTTCAGCATACTGACCTCATGTTGCTGAAATGTTTTTATTATATATTTTTTGAATACTCACTGGAGGAACATGGGGACAGTATGCTGAATGTTTTTATTATATATTTTTGAATAAATTGTTAATTTTTACATTGTTACGGGATTTTTTTTTGAAATTCTAGTGTTTACCAATGTAGTTGGAGTGCAGTTACTCCTAGTCATCTGTAGCAGGCGCCTTAGTTCCCACCTTAATGGGTCCTACAAGGAATTTCATACAGGGAGGAGGTAGAAAGACCAGTAACATAAATAACAGCCTGATTCACATGTGTTAAGGTGGAGCAGGCAGTAACTAACATAGAAGTGATTTGGAAAGCACCCAGGATCCTTTCCTTTAAGCCATGAATCTGTAATACAGGTCTACCCAGAAACACCCAATTCTACCTGGCTCACTGCATTGCAAGGCCTATGGCACTCTATGTTCTCTCAGGTTGAGCCTCATCCCTAGTTCCTCAGCATGGCATAGCTTTCATTTCAAAGGAACGATGGCAGACGCTGGTATTGTCAGGCAGGGATTGATTTAGCCTCTTGACAAGCAGCCAGGCCATTCACAGCTACCAAAACACCTATTGTGTCATAGGCCTCATGCTTTCATTATGGATAAAAGCCAACTTCATCCATTACCTTTATATGGAGTATTCCAGTCAAGCACCATCCATGTAAAATACAAAGCTGCAATCAGCCAGAGGTCAGTGCAGAAGATGTACACAAGGACTGCAGTGCACGCCACACCTGTAAATAGAAGGGAATTCGACATTTACCCAATTGTATTTAACATATTGCAGGAGCACCAAGAATCAAACTCCTACCTTTATGAGCCAAAAAGGACTACCTATCTAGATTACTTGCAAGAAGACACCCTGCTATCGTTCCAGGGGTACCCAGGGCACAAATAAGCACTCACCCCAAATCTCCCCCTAACTGACCTTCAGCCTGGGCCCCCTTAGCTCATAACAAGGTTACAGATATATAGAAACATTGGGGTAACAATCACCCTGCTATAGTTCCAGGGGTACCCAGGGCACAAATAAACACTCACCCCAAATCTCCCCCTAACTGACCTTCAGACTGGGCCCCCTTAGCTCATAACAAGGTTACAGATATATAGAAACATTGGGGTGTCACCCTGCTATAGTTCCAGGGGTACCCAGGGCACAAATAAGCACTCACCCCAAATTGTACACTAAACAAAGTTACTGTCTGTTTTGGTAAAATTCAAAATTACCTAAAATGAGGAAGCTGAGAACCCATTGTAGAACAGAGATGATCTGAAGGTGTCTCACCACACTTGATTTGGACAGCCAAGGGATAGAGGGCAGGTCATGTACTGCTGACAGGAGACTGGACCCAGTGCCTGAAAAAGAGAAGAACTAATTTTATTCATTTTTTACCCAGTACTAAAGGGACAGAGCTGTAGAGGAACACACACTATTCTGATGAATACTCGAACTACAAAAGCAAAACAATCTGCCCTCCCCAAGCTGAATGGATTTAAGATGCTTTCCAACCTCAAACAGTTTCCTGATCAGCTTAACTCCAGCATAGCAGAATTTGGTGTGAAGGAGATTTGGACTTGGATCTGTGGCCAAACAGTAGGCGGGTTACACAACCATGGTAAATAAGTAAAAAAAAAAAAAAAAAAAAAGCCCCATCTCCTAAAAGTAAGTCTTGATAGTATATAGTTTATTAAAGTCAATACCTCTATAGAGAAGAATAAAGCAACAATACAGGCAGCCTCAGACACACAAACATTTTATTCTTGCACCCCTAGCAATTATACTCACAGGGCAACATCGCCCCTTGCAGAATTGTAAGTTTACACAACACAAGGATATGTAACATCAAGTAGACAAAGTCGCATGCAATGCGCCAGTTCCCAATGCTCCAGTTCCCAATGCTCCAGTTCCCAATGCTCCAGTTCCCAATGCTCCAGTTCCCAATGCTCCAGTTCCCAATTTATGGCTGCTCGTCAGATTTTCCCCAAGACGTTTTATGGTGAGTGACAATGGCGTAAATAGATGTTATTGGGTCCCACAGCAAATTAATTTTAAGGCCCCTCAAATATGCAGAGGTTGACCGGTTTAACCAATATATATTTAAATTGCTCATTATTTAGGGCCTCAGGGGGCCCCTATACTTCCTGCCCCCCCTGCAGCCGCAGGGTCTGCTTCCTCTGTAGTTACGCCCCTGGCGAAGGAAGTAGGAGTGTTCAGGGTTGGACTGGGCCGACGGGACATCGGGAAAAACCAGGTGGGCCCGACCCCCAGACCTACTGCCTATACACTCCCAGAACCCCCCCAATTGGTAACAGAACAGAGAAGGTGGCTGTTCCGGGGCCCAGATTCGGCAGCCCCATTCACTGACCCCCAGTCCGATGCTGGGCATGTTCTTTCCATCCTTGATCTTGAAGGCAGAAAAAGAATGCTGGGGTTTTCTGGATAACAGATCTTTCTGTAATTTGGATCTTCATACCTTAAGTCTACTAGAAAATCATATAAACATGAAAAACCCAATAGACTGGTTTTGCTTCCAATAAGGATTAATTATATCTTAGTTGGGATCAAGTACAAGAGACTTTTATTGTTACAAAGGAAAAGGACACGATTTTAAAAAATTTGGATTATTTGAATTAACAGAGGCTATGGGAGATGGACTTTCTGTAATTAAGAGCTTTCTGGATAACAGGTTTCCAAACAACGGATCCCATGCTTGTGTATATATAGCTTACATACAGACAGAACGGAGCAAGGACAGAGCAGCTAATCCTGCCCCCCCCCTGCAACTCACAGGCATTGGAAACAGAGTAAGTCAGAAGGAATCACAGGTTAAAGTCCAAGGCAGGTGCCAAATGAGGCAATAAATAAATGTATTTATGAAAGGTACAAAGAATTAAGAGAGCAGAATATTAAGATATAAATTGTAAGCACTGCTTGTTGCCACGCCCTGGATATGGAATCTGGTACTAAATGGATATTAGAAGAAAAATTCAGGTTATTGAACTATATGGCAGCTCCATGTGCGACTTTATACAAATACAACTATATCACCGGGTGGTTTAGGGCTCTTACTGATGAGCGGTTGAAGCTGCGCTCCCCTGCGTTCCTTTTTTCTGCGTTCAGCCGCAGGGGAGCGCAGGAATAGACGCATTTAGTTTTTTCCAATGGGGCTGTACTCACACAGGCGCGTGTAGGCGCCGAACGCAGGTTGAGACGCAACATGCTGCATTTTTCCTGCGTTCGGCGCCTACACGCGCCTGTGTGAGTACAGCCCCATTGGAAAAAACTAAATGCGTCTATTCCTGCGCTCCCCTGCGGCTGAACGCAGAAAAAAGGAACGCAGGGGAGCGCAGCTTCAACCGCTCGTCAGTAAGAGCCCTAATGGAAACACAGAGAGGCTTTAGGCCTTTGTTTATTTTATGAGGACTCATTAAACCGGGTATAAATATTTATGGACAGGGCTAAGTTTTCTACACGTGCATGGAAACAGGATAGCTAGCACCACAGGCTGCGGCAGGGAGTGTAACTGCACAATGTACCTGAAGGGAGCTGAACGTTGCACAATCCCCACTTATAGGGCAGCTTCCCCCCCCCCCGGCAATTTGAAATTGGAGCCAAGGCAAATTTCCTCAGTTGTCTTTAGGAGTGCACAGCTCAAGTATGGATGTTACTGTCACTTTAAGATCATTGAACAATATACTACTAAAGGTGGCCATACATCCACTGGTTTGGTGACCTGGTTACTTTAGGTGGGCACAGCGCCGGACTGGGAAGGTCAGGGTCCACCACATTGGGGCCCACACTAACCCTTGGCCCCCCCTGCCCCAGCACTCCTTCAGCCCCCAGCATGAACCTTCTCTTCTTGATCAGGGAGCACACAGTCTAAGGCAGTCATGGGGAGCAAGTATGGGTCTGCTTCACTTTGGTTTTTTTCCCGGTGTCCGACCCCAGTTGGACAAAATTAAGCTGATCCAATTGTTGGTGCGAGGATCAATCTGATCATAATAGGGATGCACCGAACCCATTATTTTGGATTTGGCCGAACGCTCAAATCCTTCGCAAAAGATTCGGCAGAATACTGAACCCTAATTTGCATATGCAAATTAGGGGTGGGAAGCGGGTTTTTTTAACTTCCTTGTTTTTGGACAAAAAGTCACAATTTCCGTACACAGCCATGGGAATTTGCATATGCAAATTAGGATTCGGTTTGGCACAAGATTTAGCCGTATCTGAATCCATCTGAAAAACGCAGAATCCTGGCTGAATCCCGAACCGAATCCTGGATTTGGTTCTGGATTAAACTGGTTCTCTGGATTAAACGGGAGAACGGCAAGGCAGCAATACAACCCACTAGTACTGCATCTTTTTATTTAGAATCCAGAATTGTGGTTTCTGATAGGTTCCCCTTTTCTTTTTTTTAGGGGCATAACTACAGAGGAAGCAGACACTTCAGCTGTAGGGGGGGCCCAGGAGGTATAGGGGCTCACACAACATCCTAACTAATGAGCAATTTCAAAACATAGTGTAAAAACAGGACAAACTCTGTATATATTGGGGCTATAAAAATAATTTGCTGTGGGGCCCAGTAACATCTAAGTTACACCTCTGGTCTTTTCAAAAGCCCACATATCAGGAAAAAAAAAAACAGCTGTAGAATTTAACAGTATACAAAATTGTTCCAGCTCTAGTAACCCATAGCAACCTGACATTTGCTGTCCGGCAGCAAAACAACGGCAACCAATCAGATGGCTTTTAGAAGGTTACAAAATCTGGAGCAAGCATAACCCTTAGAATATTTATATAACAAAGGGAAAGTTGCGCTCACCACTAATTTTTAAAACCCAATAAGCGGAGGTGCACAAAATACATAGAGACAAATACTAGAGGTCCTCTGCACTCAACCCGTTATTGATATTATAATAATGGGTTGAGTGCAGAGAATATATATATATATATATATATATATATATATATATATATATATATATATATATATATATATATATATATATATATATATATATATATATATATATTTATTTTACTGTACCTTTATAAGTACAAGATGTTGCAACACAAGAAGTGCAGTTAAACTATTAGCGAGGATGCACTCAGCTGTAACACTGACTATATAAACACATTATTGCTTTGTGCTTACATTCGGCCTCCCAAATTAGCAACATAAAAGATAATTATTTACTTCTGCTGTAAACCAGCAAGAGCTATTCACATTCAGTCGGGCTGTTCTGCTTCCAGTGGCCCTCGCTCACCCATAGGGACTGATGCAGCAATGATGATGTTGGAGAAGTTCTGATGAAATGGAGTGAGAAGATCCAGGTCAACCAGGTCACACACACCATGTAAACCATATGAATTAGTGGGACCAGGGTTGCATTGTGGGTACAGACAAAAAAAGAAGGTGTTCTATGAAGGGATCTGGTATCAAGGTCAGGGTGTCGCTTAAGACACAGAAGTAGAAACGTCAGGCTTAAGTCAAATGGGGAGATTAGGACCTACAGTTACCGGCCAAGAATAGTCTCCATAGTCTTCCATGGGGACAGTATAAGGTATTAAGGTTCCACATAAAACCTGGGAAGACTATTCCTATCCAGCAACTCTCGCTACTATTCTCCTTGTGTGACATAGGCCTTAGTGAGCATCACGTTACATCATCAATGGAGGAACCTTACAACTAGTTGCTTCCAGACT
The DNA here is from genome assembly GCF_017654675.1 of Xenopus laevis. Lineage (NCBI taxonomy): Eukaryota > Metazoa > Chordata > Amphibia > Anura > Pipidae > Xenopus > Xenopus laevis. Next base: position 185,625,348 of record NC_054373.1, read on the forward strand.
ACAGCTCCTTGCAGATCATGGGATGCTGGGAGTTAGAACTTTCTACAGCGACAGGTCGTAGTCGATTTGAGTCTCAACTGCGAATAGCGATGGGCGAATTTCCAGCAAAAAAGTGTGGCACCTGCGAATCTTCGTGGAAGTTTCGCAAATGTATTTGGCGGCGGAGAAACACAGAAATTTGCTGCAAATTCGCGCTAGGTGCCCATCACTAACTGCTAATTATTATCCAACACATTCCCAGCAGCCTTACAATTCACCTAAACACAAAGTGTATTAATCCTGCCCATGGGGGGGTTATAGTATGAGCTCTGCTCTCTGGGAACAAAAGCCTCAGCTACAGGGAGTCCTTTCACATACCCAGCAGCCCTGAAACTGCTTATAGGGATGAAAAATTCCTCTTATTGTGTCCTGCTGTACCAAAGAGCTTGCAATCCACAACAGAAAATTGAACCCAGCATGCATCCAGGCTGCAACTCCCTGCATTTACCAGGACTCCCTGCATTTATTGGGTGTTACTTGGACCATGTTAATATAGGGCTGCAGTATATAAGAGCAACACTGGGTCTAAATTGGTCCAAAAAAGGGTTAATCAACACCCTAATATATAAACTATTATTTTATCAGAATTTCCCTGGCAGAAAGGAATAGTCCTACAAACACAAAACCAGCATTCATGAAAAGAAGCAGGAGATTATTAATAGGAGACAGGGGTGAAACCAAGCAGAGCTCCCTCCCCCTATAATGGCAGGTGGTAGGTTCCACAAGCCCCCCCATTGACTACTTACCGCGTAAGACCCCAGAATAGGCAGCAATGATTGTCTTCATCTTGTCAGGCCAGTGTCACAGCGCAGCCAGGTACCAAACTCAGCTCCCATTCCCCCGCAACTGCCGCCTTTGCTTCCCACTGCCAGCCTTATATAGACAAGCTGGAGGAGGAGGAGGACCGAACCAAGCGCCGGCTCGTGGGGGGGGGGGAGGAACACCTCCAGGGATCCAGCCCTGTGGAACAGAGGGAGAGTCCACTAGCTGAGCAGGTAGTAACACAGGAGCTGTGGGCCGTGGATCACGTGCTGCACATTTAGTCTCTCAGTGATACATTGTTACACACAGTGCCAGGTACTTACCTACTTCTGTAACAGCTGCCTGTGTTTGTTACAGTTCTGCTGGGGGTGTGGGCTCAGCCTGAGACATTGCTGGTTCACCTTTCAGTTAACTTTTAGGCTAATTCTAAGCAACTTTTCAATTGGCCTTCATTATTTATTTTTTATTGTTTTTCAATGATGTGCCTTCTTCGTTCAGCTTTCAAATGGGGGGTCACTGACCCCACCAAAAAAAATAACCCACAAATGCTCTGTAAGACTACAAATTTATTGTTAGTATTGCTTTTTAATTCTGCTCAGGCCCTCACTTGTCCATATTCCAAATCAGTGCATGGTTGCTAGGGTAAGTCGGACCCTAGCAACCAGATGGCTGAAATTACAAAATGGAGAGCTGCGGAATAAAAAGCTAAATAAGTAAAAAACCACAAATAATAAAAAATTAAAACAAAAAAACAAATTGTCTCAGAATATCCCTCTCTACATCATACTAACAGTTTAAAGGTGAACAACCCCTTTAAGTTAACACTTAGGGGCAAATTCACTAAGGGTCGAATATCGAGGGTTTATTAACCCTCGATATTCGACTGGGAATTAAAATCCTTCGACTTCGAATATCGAAGTCGAAGGATTTTGCGCAAAATACTTTGATCGAACGATCAAAGGAATAATCGTTCGATCGAATGATTAAATCCTTCGAATCGAATGATTCGAAGGATTTTAATCCAACAATCGAAGGAATATCCTTCGACCAAAAAAACTTTGGCAAGCCTATGGGGACCTTCCCCATAGGCTAACATTGAGTTCGGTAGCTTTTAGGTGGCGAACTAGAGGGTCGAAGTTTTTTTCTTAAAGAGACAGTACTTCGACTATCGAATAGTCGAATAGTCGAACGATTTTTAGTTCGAACCCTTCGAAGTCAAAGTCGTATTCGAGGGTCGAAGTAGCCCATTCGATGGTCGAAGTAGCCCAAAAAACACTTTTTACACAGTTTTTTTACTTCGAATCCTTCACTCGAGCTTGGTGAATGGGCCCCTTAGTATGTTATAGAATGGTCAATTCTTACCAACTTTTAAATCAGTCATAATTATTTATTCTTTATAGTTTTTCAATTATTTGCCTTCTTTTTCTGACTTTTTCTAGATTTCAAATGGGGGTCACCGGCTCCGTCTAAAAACAAATGCTCTGTAAGGCTACAAATGTATTGTTATTGTTACTTTTTATTACTCATCTTTCTATTCAGGTCTCTGCTATTTATATTCCAGTCTCTTATTCAAATAAATCCATGGTTGCTAGGGGAATTTGGACCCTAGCAACCAGATTACTGTACTTACAAACTGGAGAGCTGCTGAATAAAAAGCTAAATAACTCAACAACCACAAATAATAAAAAATGAAAACCAATTGCAAACTGTTTCAGAATATCCCTCTCTACATCATACTAACAGTTAGTTTAAAGGTGAACAACCCCTTTAAGAAATAACTGAGCTAAACTCCGCTTGCGCTCCTCTTCAGTGATCCATCGTGCGGCGCTTGATTTCTCCTCCCTGCCTTCCTTATAGGAGATAGCCAGGGAGGAGATATCGAGCGCCGCACGATGGATCGTCGCCTTGTCGCCATTTCTGAAGAGGAGCGCAAGCAGAGATTCAGTAAGTTATTTCTTAATAAAGGCTGTGCGATTTTAACGTTTAATTAGACCTGGTTGGTTTTTTTTTTTGGTGGTATACGAACACTTTTTTTAAAAGCTAAATTTGATGTTACTGGTCCTTTAAGGCAGGTGCATAACTACTGCAGGGGGGCCCAGGAAGTAAAGGGACCCCATGAAGCCCAAATATGGGCAATTTAAATATCCATCAATCTCTGAATATGTTTGGGGCCCTGAAATTAATTTGCTGTGGGGCCCAGTAACATTTAGTTATGTCTCTGAATTAACGTTTCATTTATTTGCTGCCTTGCACTGTGGATCTATGTTGCCTTGAATCACAGCGATCAATTGTTAAAGGACGGCTTCCAATAACCAATAAAGGACCAGGCTGCTCGATTTGTAGTTCTGCTTTACTGGTTAACCATTCCTGTAGGATTGTGCTGCCAAAGCATGCTGGGAGCTGTAGTTTAACACACAATTTAGTGATAAGGCTAATTAAAAACAAACTGTAGATAATGTGTGTAATCTGGTTACTAAGCACACTGACAATAGCAACAAGCCAATCATTTGAATACCAGATGAGCTGGCCACACGTGTAAAGATCTTCTGACAAACGAGAGGACATTTAACTTATGTTCCCACCTTAAAGTGACCAATTTTGGGCTGATTTGATCTTCAGCTTGAGGATTCTCACACCAGTAATGCAGGTTGTTGGGGGTAAGGACTTGTCTTGTTTGATCAGTCTCGTATCTCTTATCTCAAGTTGGGAATTTCTAAACCTGATCAATATCGGGTCCATTTTCTGGACTATGGGGGCTATTGCCCTGAAGCCAATTAAAGGGCTGGTTAACTTTTAGTATGTTATAGAATGGCACATTCCAAGCAACTTTTCAATTGGTCTTCATTATTTATTTTTCTTCTCACTCTTCCCAGCTTTCAAATAGGGGTCAATGACCCCATCTAAAAAAAATGCTCTGTAAGGCTGAAAATGTATTGTTATTGCTACTTTTTATTGAAAAAAAAATTGCAAACTGGAGAGCTGCTGAATAACAAGCTAAATAACTCAAAAACCACAAATAATAAAAAAGTGAAAACCAATTACAAATTGTCTCAGAATATCACTTTACATCATAATAAATGTTAATTTAACTGTGAACTACCCCTTTCACCAGTTTTCTGCAATATCCGTGGTTGCCTGACCCTGGAGGGTCAGACAGTGCAAGTGAAGTCAGACAGGACAGACACACAGCAGCCTTGGCCTGGACCTCTGAGCTGCAGACACCGTCTGTCACCAATTGTGACCTCCATCTTTCATTGGCAGTGCCCGTCACTTGGAAGGGATTTCTGGCTGTGGAGGGGGTGAAACCATTGCATGCAGGGTAGCAGGGATGTGGAAATGGTAGGAATGTGCTACAGGTTCAACCCATTTCTGTTGCAATAAAAAAAAATGTAATTTAGAAAGTCTCTGGCCCCCATGTATGGAGGAGTATTGGGTATTAAACAAACTTCAGCTGCTGAAGTGATTCTGGGAGTTGTAATAAAGCAGCAGCAGCTGGAAGGCCACAGGTTGGGCATAATTTTGGGGATATGTCTCATATATATATATATCCTTGATCCTTGATAAAGGTCCAAACGTGGACCGAAACGTTGGTATGCACAGTGGAATAAATGATTATTGACCAGTAATATTGGAGTGCTTATCTTCCTTATCACTATATATATATATATATATATATATATATATATATATATATATATATATATATATATATATATATATATATATATATAGTGATAAGGAAGATAAAATATATATATATATATACACAGTCATAAGAAAAAGTTAGGGAACCCCTTTTAATTCTTTGGAGTTTTGTTCATCATTGGCTGAGATTTCACAGTAGCAACTTCCTTTTAATATATAACTTGCCTTATGGGAACAGTAGTATTTCAGCAGTGACATAAAGTTTATTGGATTAACAGATAATATGCAATATGCATCATAATAAAATTAGACAGGTGCATAAATTTGGGTACCCCAACAGAGATATTACACCAATACTTAGTTACAAATGTAACAGCCTCTAGACGCCTCCTATAGCCTTTGATGAGTGTCTGGATTCTGGATGTGGCTATTTCTGACCATTGGTCCATACAAAATCTCTCCAGTTCAGTTAAATCTGATGGCTGCCGAGCATGGACAGTCTGCTTCAAATCATCCCATAGATTTTCCATGATATTCAAGTCGGGGGACTCCAGAATATTGTACTTGTCCTTCTGCATAAATGTCTTTGTAGATTTCCAAGTGAGTTTAGGGTCATTGTCTTGTTGGAATGTCCAACCCCTGCAGCGGAACTTCAACTTTGTGACTGATGCTTGAACATTATCCTGAAGAATTTGTTGATATTGGGTTGAATTCATCCGACCCTCGACTAACAAGGGCCCCAGTAGTCCCTGAACTAGCCACACAGCCCCACAGCATGATGGGACCTCCACCAAATGTGACAGTCGGTAGCAGGTGTTTTTCTTGGAATGTGATGTTCTTCCTCCGCCATGTAAAGTGCTTTTTGTTATGAGCAAATAACTATTTTTGTCTCCTCAGTCCAAAGCACTTTGTTCCAAAATGACTGTGTCTTGTCTAAATGATCTTTTCCATACAACAAGCGACTGTTTGTGTGAGTGCAGAAAGGGCTTCTCATCCCCCTGCCATACACATGTTCTTTGTGCAAATTGTGCTGAATTGTAGAACGATGTACAGATACACCTGCATCTGCAGCAAGATGTTCTTGCAGGTCTTTGGAGATGATCTTTGGGTTGTCTGTAACTATTCTCACAATCCTCCTCATATGTCGCTCCTGTATATTTCTTGGCCTGTCAGACCTGGGTTTTACAGCAACTGTGCCTGTGGCCTTCCATTTCCTCATTACATTCCTTACAGTTGGAACTGACAGTTTAAACCTCTGAGATGCTTTTTGTAGCCTTCCCCTAAACCATGATACTGAACAATCTTTGTCACTGTCAGAGGAGAGTCAAACAGAAGCACAACTTGCAATTGGTCATCTTATATAACTTTTCTCATGGTTGGACACACCTGCCTGTGAAGTTCAAGGCTTAACGAGCTAATCCAACCAATTTGGTGTTGCCAGTAATCAGTATGGAGCAGTTACATGCATTAAAATTAGCAAGGGTACCTACATTTTTGCACAACCAGTTTTTCACATTTGATGTAATTTATACAACTGAATACTGTTTCACTAAAAACTTTGTTCAGAAAACACCCCAGTACTCAGATGTTCCTGGGAAATGAAATACATACCACTGTTATCTTTTTTGTTGAAAGTGGAGTAAATTATTATTCAGGTTCCCAAACTTTTTCATACGACTGTATATACGTGCCTAGGGCGTGGGCCGGCTCTGTGTGTATATATATATATATATATATGTGTGTGTGTGTATATATATATATAAATATATATATATATATACAGATAGATAGATAGATAGACAGATAGATAGATATTGTCCTTCTTCGTGCAACAAGGTATTTCTGGTTTTGGAGAGACAAGGCATATTCCTCTACCTATAGCTCACAGCAGGGATCAATGTAATAAAGGGTACAATACCCCCTATTGCTGTATTAACTGTTGCCAACATGGTTACTAGACCTGGGCAAATTTTGTCTTTTATTACATTATCCCATTGGAGGGTGAAGCTGAGGACAAAGTTGGGGTGTAGCAGGACATGGTTCAAGAATATGAAGAGTGTGGCCAAAAATCATCCACATTTGTGTTGCTGGTGTCTCTGTAACTCTGTGTGAACTCCTTGGCTTGGGGCCCTAGATTTCTGCACCTACTTGTAGCGTTGCCTTTGCTTCAGGGTGGTCCCATGGTACAGTATGTCCCCTATAAATAATGTGTTACTCCAGGTGGCAGGTCTCCTTCCATTTATTAAAGGGTGGTTTACTTTTCAGCTAAGTTTAAGTACAGTATGTTATAGAATAGCCAATTCTAAGAAATATTTCAATTGCCCTTCATTATTTATTTTTTATAGTTTTTTTTTTAATTATTTGCCTTCTTCTGACTCTTTCCAGCTTTCAAATGGGGGTCACTGAACCCATCTAAAAAGCTACAAATATACTGTTATTGCTACTTTTTATTACTCATCTTTCTATTCAGGCCTCCCCTATTAATATCTCAGTCTCTTATTCAAATCAATGCATGGTTGCTAGGGGAATTTGAACCCTAGCAACCAGTTTGCTGAAACTGGAGACCTGCTGAATAAAAAGCTAAATAACTCAAAAACCACAAACAATAAAACATTCAAACCTGAATATCACTCTCTACATCACCCTAAGAGTTAATTTAAAGGTGAATAACCCCTTTGAGTTAACATTTAGTATGTTGTAGAATGGTCGATTCTAAGCAACTTTTAAATTGGTCATAATTATTTATTATTTATATTTTTACAGTTATTTGCCTTCTTTTTTTGACTTTTTCTAGATTTCAAATGGGGGTCACTGGCCCCGTCTAAAAACAAATGCTCTGTAGGGCTACAAATGTATTGTTATTGTTACTTTTTATTACTCATCTTTCTATTCAGGCCTCTCTTATTTATATTCCAGTCTCTTATTCAAATCAATACATGGTTGCTAGGGGAATTTGGACTTTGGCAACCAGTGCTGAAATTAAAAACGGGAGAGCTGCTGAATAAAAAGCTAAATAAGTCAAAAACCATAAAAAATGAAAACCAATTGCAAATTGTCTCAGAATATCCCTCTCTACATCATACTAACAGTTAATTTAAAGGTGAACAACCCCTTTAAATGAGATAAAGTGTGTCATATGGAGCCAATGGGAAGAGCCTGGATTCTCTCATAGACATTACTGTGCCAGGGCCGGGACTAGGGGAAGGTAGAAGATGTGTATAGGGTCCAATTGTGAGGGGGAGGGGGAGAACCATTGGGGGATGAAGTTTCGGAGCAGCTGGGGGTGATGGGGTTCATAGCTGAGTAGATTTGCCTGAGTTGCCAATACAGCTTGTCTCAGCTTTGCTCACTGATGCATATAAATCTTATTTGCCAAATTACAGAGCAATATATACAGCCCCCTGCTAATCTCTGGCTTTTACCTTTGTCTTCCTGCACTAGACCAGTACAAGCCTGACACTAACTGCTTGCTGCGAGTTTCTAACCATAATATAAATTAGTAGTCAGCCCTCAAACAAGAGGACCAACTGCAGGGAGAGGAGAGATAGGGAATGATGTCACCAAAGAAGGGGCACCAACATCTTTCACTTTACTTGCCCTTTAACCGCTGCCTTTATGTTTGTGACATTAATTAAAAGGGAAACAAATGGTGGAAAAATGTAATTACAGCATTGATAAAATGGGAGGTTCAACTTTAGATTAAATTATAGTATGTTATAGAACTTTTAGCAACTTTTCCATAGGTGTTTGTTTTTTATTTTTATTTTTTATAGTTTTCGAATGATTGGCTTTCGTCTTCTGACTCTTTCCAGCTTTCAGATGGGGGTCACTGACCCCATCTAAAAAACAAATGCTCTGTAAGGGTAGAACTACACGGGTGTTTTGACATCCGATACCTTCCGTTCTGATGCGAGGAAACGCAGGCGTCACGTCGGATGCGGCGGATCTAAAGAAAGTAATAGGAATGTCAGACGTTGTCGCGGCATGTATCCGAAATGACACGACTGTCAGATGAAGACGCAAAATGCAGCGTTCGCATCCGACGGTCGTGTTGTGTCGAATACATGCTGCGACATTCCTATTACTTTCCTTAGATTCGCCGCATCCGACGTGACGCCTGCGCTCCCTCTCGTCACAACGGAAGGTATCGGATGTCAAAACACCCCAGTAGTTCTACCCTAAGGCTACAAATGTATTATTTTTGTTGCGTTTTATTACACCTCCTTCTATTCAGGCCTTTCCTATTCATATTCCAGTCTCTTATTCAAATCAATGCATGGTTGCTAGGGGAATTTGCACCCTAGCAACCAGATTGCTTAAAATGCAAATTGAAGAGCTGCTGAATAAAAAGCTAAATAAGTCAAAAAACACAAATAATAAAAAATGAAAACCAATTGCAAAATGTCTCAGAATATCCCTCTCTACATCATACTAACAGTTAATTTCAATGTCGGACACCCACACCCTCTGGGCCCCTCAACCCAGCCACAACCCCCCTTCGGCACCCCCTGCCCCCTTTAAATGCAGTAGCCCAAAACCATGCTCCAGTTCTCAGTTGCCTGAGGGTGCTGGGAGTTGTTAAACATTGGTGGCATCAATACAAAAAAAAAAAAAAAGCTAAATGATGATGGTCAGTGTCCTGATATTATTCCACAGACTCAATGGCAGCCATCCAGGCATTAGGGCCAATAATGACTTTGCCCTTGATCGGGGTGACTTTGCATGTGCAACAGTGTCTGTAACCGTGTGTCACTTTCACTTCTCTTTGGCCAAGACCCAGATGAGATTCCTGGCCCGAGCCCATGGAGGTATTCATTTCATCACATGGATAGGGAAGAACACTGAGGGGCAGCGCAATGCACACTGGCTATGGGAAACACAGTAAAAATGGCCAAGCCTGTGAGTTATAGAATTCGGGCTCCTATGTGTCGCCTGGGGTAAAATGCAATCTTCTGCACGTCTTCAATTATATCTCTACTTATTTGTTAAAGGGGTTGTTCACCTTTAAATTAACTGTTAGTATGATGTAGAGAGGGATATTCTGAGACAATTTGCAATTGGTTTTCATTTTTTATTATTTGTGGTTTTTGAGTTATTTAGCTTTTTATTCAGCAGCTCTTCAGTTTGTAATTTCAGCCATCTGGTCGCTAGGGTCCAAATTCCCCTAGCAACCATGCACTGATTTGAATAAGAGACTGGAATATGAATAGGAGAGGCCTGAATAGAAAGATGAGTAATTAAAAGTAGCAATAACAATACATTTGTAGCCTTACAGAGCATTTGTTTTTTTATATGGGGGTTAATGACCCCCATTTGAAAGCTGGAAAGAGTCAGAAGAAGAAGGCAAAAAATTCAAAGAATACAAAAACGACATAAAAAAACAATGATCACTTGAAATGTTGCTTAGAATTAGCAATTCTATAATATACTAAAAGTTAATTCAAAGGCGACCCCCCCCCCCTTAAAGGAATCAGGCCGAATGTTCCTTCTTAAAATATCTTTCTGGTTCACTTCCAAAAAGAGCCGGGGAGATTTCTGTTACAGAATATTGTACCTTTCGGCAAATGACATTCTTACGCTTCGTTTGCCTTTCTCAGCTTTCTTATTTCTGTCTCTCTGCTCATTAAAGGGGTGCTTCGCCTTTACGTTAACTTTTTGAATATTGTAGAATTGCTCATTCTAAGCAACTTTTCAATTGGGTTTTCATTTTTTTTTTATATAGTTTTTGAATTATTTGCCTTCTACTTCTGACTCTTTCCAGCTTACAAATGGGGGGTCACTGACCCCATAAAAAAAAAACAAATACTCTGTAAGGCTACAAATGTATTGTTATTGCTACTTTTTATTCCTCATCTTTCTATTCAGGCCTCTCCTATTCATATTCCAGTCTCTTATTCATATCAGTGCAGCCCATGGAACCTTATCTACAGTCTCCCTATTGTTTGCAACAGTGCAAAAAAATTTCATTTCTTTTTTTTTCCTACTTTTAACTTTGGTCAGTTCATTACTAAACAATATGATGCAATCCATATATATTTGTGAAAGTGGGACAAAGGGCCATGAACAAGTGGTATATGTAAAAGAGACGTATTTATTTAATGACGCAATTAACCTTTGATATCTTTACATGAGTCAATGGCGCTTACTAAGTGGTCTCAGGAGTCAGTAGGACGTTGTGCCCTGGAGTCGAGCCCTTTCCCCTTGTAACTTTCATTGCGCAAGGTCTGTACAAACTTTCTTTTCTGATTTTCTGCCTTAAGGGTAAGGTCACACTGGGCGTTTTGGGGAGATTTAGTCGGCTGGCGACTAATCGCCTCGTCTTTGCGGCGACCAATCTCTCCAAATGCCTTAACTCTGTCTTGCTCCGGCTAAAATGAAAAATTGCCTGCGGCATGGCACACGCGTCACTTCATATTCCAAAGTCGCCAGAAGTTTCCTCGCGAGACAACTTCAGAATACGCCGCAAAGACGAGGCGATTAGTCGCCAGGCGACTAAATTTCCCCAAATCGCCCAGTGTGACCTTACCGTAAAACTGTGATAGTATTTTTTTATTACTATTATATTGTTTATTAATAGATTATTAGGGCAGAGAGACACGTAGGGTTGCCACCCGGCCGGTATTTTACCGGCCTAGCCGGTAAAATACCTGCCAAGGCCGGGGCCGGTATTACATATTTACTGGCAATGTAGCTGCCGGTAAATTTGTAATACTATCAAAAGGAGCCCTCGGCCTGCCCCCAATCCCCTGAAACGTCTCTTCTAGCAGCCACGGGTCTCCGTTGTGTGGCCCCGCCCCTTTTGACGTCACACCACGCCCCTTTTGATGTCACACCACGCCCATTTGAGGCCCCGCCCCCAGCAGCCGGTAAAAAAATTTTTATAAAAGGTGGCAACCCTAGACACACGTGGTGATTCGGGGAGATTTAGCCGCCCCACGACAAATCTCCTTTTCTTCGGGCAACTAATCTTCCCGAACTGCCTTCCCGCCGGCTATAATCTAAATCATTTTCCGAAGTTGCCGAGGAAACTTCGGGCGACTTCGGAAAACAAAATGCTCCGAGTGTCATCCTGTCGGCGATTTACATTCTAGCCGACAGGAAGGCAGTTCGGGGAGATTAGTCGCCCGAAGAAGAGGCGATTTGTCACCGGGTGACTAATCTCAACGTGTGTCTCTGAGGTCTCTTTTGAATTTCCTCCTGGGTTACCCATCCATCACAAGTTATCACAATTGTGTCTATTAAATAGGAATCCTTCATCAGCTGCTTCTACAGTTCTATAGACAGAGAGGAATGGAAGAATTAAACTGCGGAAAAAACATTTTCAAGGTTGGGGTTGTTTTGTTTAATGAAAATACATTTGCAAGGGGAAATAATTACTGTTATTCAGCAGCTCTCCACTTTGCAATTTGAGCAATCTGGTTGCTAGGGTCCGAATTCCCCTAGCAACCATGCGCTGATTTGAATAGGAGACTGGAATATGAAAAGGAGAGGCCTGCATAAAAAGATGAGTAATAAAAAGTTTTTTAGATGGGGTCAGTGACCCCCATTTGAGAGCTGGAAAGAGTCAGAAGAAGCTGTTAATAATTTAAAAAAAAAAAAAAAAAAAAAAAAATAATGAAGACCAATTGAAAAGTTTATTTGAATTAATTTAACTTAAAGGAGAATCACCCCTAAAAAGGCATTATTGTGTATTCACCTTACCACACTCTTAAAGCCCAAAGAGTGATCATAACCCTTTTATTGACAGAATTGGGATAATTTATCAGCCGTCCTTTGACATGTTATAGCTTTTAACTCTGCCCCTGTTCTTATCCATGATACACACACACACATCTCATTCCACTCCACATATCTCTGTAAGATGTCACTAATGATGATATTGATCAATACTGAACAGCATGGACTTAAGATCTGGAATAAACAGAACTTTGTACCTCTCTGAAATGGCAAGTGAGAGGCACCTAAGGCTTTACATGTCCCTGTGTCAGCTTGGGTGCAGTATTGGCATAGTTGTCTGTGTGTGTGTGTCTGTGTGTCTGTGTGTCTGTGTGTGTGTTCTTAAAAAAAGTAAGTTGTGCCCAGGTCACATTTCATATGACTTCACAGGTTCAAGTCAAATATAACAATCAGGACCCACTTTGGTAATACTAATATTATATGTATGTATAACAACAATGAGGTAACAGTTTCAGGATTACACAGGGCATATATAGAAACATTGGGGTAACAGTCACCCTGCTATAGTTCCAGGGGTACCCAGGGTACAAATAATCACTCACCCCAAATCTCCCCCTAACTGACCTTCAGACTGGGCCCCCTTAGCTCATAACAAGGTTACAGATATATAGAAACATTGGGGTGTCACCCTGCTATAGTTCCAGGGGTACCCAGGGTACAAATAAGCACTCACCCCAAATCTCCCCCTAACTGGCCTTCAGACTGGGCCCCTTAGCTCATAACAAGGTTACAGATATATAGAAACATTGGGGTAACAGTCACCCTGCTATAGTTCCAGGGGTACCCAGGGTACAAATAATCACTCACCCCAAATCTCCCCCTAACTGACCTTCAGACTGAACCCCCTTAGCTCATAACAAGGTTACAGATATATAGAAACATTGGGGTGTCACCCTGCTATAGTTCCAGGGGTACCCAGGGCACAAATAAACACTCACCCCAAATCTCCCCCTAACTGACCTTCAGACTGGGCCCCCTTAGCTCATAACAAGGTTACAGATATATAGAAACATTGGGGTAACAGTCACCCTGCTATAGTTCCAGGGGTACCCAGGGTACAAATAAGCACTCACCCCAAATCTCCCCCTAACTGGCCTTCAGCCTGGGCCCCCTTAGCTCATAACAAGGTTACAGATATATAGAAACATTGGGGTGTCACTCTGCTATAGTTCCAGGGGTACCCAGGGCACAAATAAACACTCACCCCAAATCTCCCCCTAACTGACCTTCAGACTGGGCCCCCTTAGCTCATAACAAGGTTACAGATATATAGAAACATTGGGGTGTCACCCTGCTATAGTTCCAGGGGTACCCAGGGCACAAATAAACACTCACCCCAAATCTCCCCCTAACTGACCTTCAGACTGGGCCCCCTTAGCTCATAACAAGGTTACACAGTGATTGCCGGTTTTATTCTCATAACTCATAATCTGATGTCTCTGTAGCTCAGAGCACAGACAGAAGAGCTGTTAGTTAGTTCTTTGGCCGTTGGACAGACAGACAGACATGGGGTCAGACAGGACAGTGTCAGTGCCAGACAGTTACATTAAAGTTGCATTTTGTTGCATAAGATAAAATTTGCCCTTAAAAGAATTTGCTGATAAGCAACAAACATTAAAGTGCTAAGACGAGTCCAGTCGGGTCAGGGCTTGGACATGACTTTCTACACACTTTATTCACAAATAGATGAAATGTCGGTAATTTCACACTTCTGTTTTCTCTAATTCCATTTTTTAATTAACTATAATCTTTGTAAAAGGGCAACTGCTCCCAAATTTGCACAATTAAATAGTATGTGATATGAAGCAACTCCCCAATAGAGATTCACTAAAATTGCCAAGCAAGTTACAGTACATGCAAATGTCATTGCTGTGTTACACAGTGTGTGTTTATCCCTTTCTGTTCTCTTGGTCACAACCAGCAGTGCAGAGAATAAAGAGATACAGACAGACAGACAGACAGACAGACAGACAGATACTGCTTTCAATAAGAATTCGTAAGATGCCTCTGCCACTTACTCCTTATCATTCCCATTCTTTATCTCTTATCTCTCTGTCCTTTCTTTGTTTATTCTCTTCACTCATTCCTCTCTCCTCTTCACTCCTTCATTCTCTCCTCACTCATTCTTCTCTCTTCTTCCCTGGTTCAATTTCTCACTCACTCATTCCTCTCTCTTCTTCACTCCTTCATTCTCTCTTCACTCATTCCTCTCTCCTCTTCACGCCTTCATTCTCTCTTCACTCATTCCTCTCTCTTCTTCACTCCTTCATTCTCTCACTCACTTATTCCTCTCTCTTCTTCACTCCTTCATTCTCTCTTCACTCATTCCTCTCTCTTCTTCACTCCTTCATTCTCTCACTCACTTATTCCTCTCTCTTCTTCACTCCTTCATTCTCTCTTCACTCATTCCTCTCTCTTCTTCACTCCTTCATTCTCTCTTCACTCATTCCTCTCTCTTTTTCACTCCTTCATTCTCTCTTCACTCATTCCTCTCTCTTCTTCACTCCTTCATTCTCTCTTCACTCATTCCTCTCTCTTCTTCACTCCTTCATTCTCTCTTCAGTCATTCCTCTCTCCTTATATCTTCGTTCTCATCCCAACTTATCACTTCTCATAATTTTGTTCTGTAGGGTAATTTAGACCTTAGCAACCAGATAGCTGAATTAGCAAACTGGAGAGCTGTTGAATAAAAATCTTAATAACTCAAAAAACACAACTAATAAAAAATGAAAACCAATGCAAATTTTCTCAGACTATCACTTTCTACATCATACTAACAGTTAATTTAAAACTGAACAACCTGTTTAAAGGGAGACTCATATGATTTTTGGGGCCATTCTTTCATTCCTGCAAACCGCTGTATGAGGCCATACAGGAACCGTGTAGAAATGGATGAATTATTTTGGCTGAAATACTATTACGTGATTTTGAAACTATTGATGCAAAGAGCATGATAGGGCCCATTTATTAAAAGGCAGCTGCGAGCCCAAGCACAGCACTTTATTTATATTCTGCAGGTTATGACGGGTAAAGCCTCACTGTGCAATGTTCTCATATAAACCAGAAATAATTGTATCTTGCACGGGATATTAAAAGAAGAGATGAAAACCAGATATTAGCTATTTCCCTGCGCTACACAATAATCAGTTAAACTGCTAAAAATAAGGAACTAATCAGCTTAGAAAGAGGAACTGAGATGTTCTGAAAGCTTGTGATTATCTTCTAGTTATCCAATAAAGGTTCCACCTTAACACCACTTTGACTATATTTCATATCAGATGTTTTACCCCATAGGGTACCCCATAAGGCTCTTTGTAATGCACTGAATGGAACTCTTATTGACTCAAGGCCAGTTAGGGGGAGATTTGGGGTGAGTGTTTATTTGTACCCTGGGTACCCCTGGAACTATAGCAGGGTGACACCCCAATGTTTCTATATATCTGTAACCTTGTTATGAGCTAAGGGGGCCCAGTCTGAAGGTCAGTTAGGGGGAGATTTGGGGTGAGTGATTATTTGTACCCTGGGTACCCCTGGATTTATAGCAGGGTGACACCCCAATGTTTCTATATATCTGTAACCTTGTTATGAGCTAAGGGGGCCCAGTCTGAAGGCCAGTTAGGGGGAGATTTGGGGTGAGTGTTTATTTGTACCCTGGGTACCCCTGGAACTATAGCAGGGTGACTGTTACCCCAATGTTTCTATATATCTGTAACCTTGTTATGAGCTAAGGGGACCCAGTATGAAGGCCAGTTAGGGGGAGATTTGGGGTGAGTGGTTATTTGTACCCTGGGTACCCCTGGAACTATAGCAGGGTGACTCTTACCCCAATGTTTCTATATATCTGTAACCTTGTTATGAGCTAAGGGGACCCAGTATGAAGGCCAGTTAGGGGGAGATTTGGGGTGAGTGGTTATTTGTACCCTGGGTACCCCTGGAACTATAGCAGGGTGACTCTTACCCCAATGTTTCTATATATCTGTAACCTTGTTATGAGCTAAGGGGACCCAGTATGAAGGCCAGTTAGGGGGAGATTTGGGGTGAGTGTTTATTTGTGCCCTGGGTACCCCTGGAACTATAGCAGGGTGACACCCCAATGTTTCTATATATCTGTAACCTTGTTATGAGCTAAGGGGGCCCAGCCTGAAGGTCAGTTAGGGGGAGATTTGGGGTGAGTGCTTATTTGTACCCTGGGTACCCCTGGAACTATAGCAGGGTGACTGTTACCCAAATGTTTCTATATATCTATAACTAGGCCAGTTAGGTTAGGGTGAGTGCTTATATGCCCTATGTACAAAGGCATATTTTGCCTGGAAGCTTCAAATAAGAAAAAACAATTAAAGAAACTAAATATTAAACTCTAAAAAAAGGAGTTGAAGTCATACTGGTAGGGGAAAAGGGGAGATAATTTTAACAAAAAGGTGAGAGATTTGTATAGGATTTTTAAGAGGTCCAAAGTTTGCCCAGGTCTAGTAACCCATAGCAACCAATCACACTTTGGTTTTTAACATTTTTATTGAAGGGCAATGGAAAGTCTGTTATTCCTTCCTTATGGCACCATTTGGGACTGTAAAAGGTTGATCAGTTGTGCCCCTTGAAACTAGAGGGCATTGCATTATACTGCCCATCTACTGCGCCCTCTGAATGCCACACAGCAGAATGGCAGTAACAGTGGATAGAGAATGAGGCCCCTGCATGGAAACTTGTGCAAAAAACAGATCCGTTTGTGCCTATTTTTGGCACTGTCCACATTGCCCCAGGCTCCATAAATGAGACCTTAAGAGCAGCCCTATTAGCAGTGGGTTCATATCAGTTATTCCAATTAGGCAAAGCATTTACAGTGAATAAAGGAGTCAGAATGAGCAGTGAATGGACAACGTAACCTTGGCATGGTGGGAGCATGGGAACTGCGTGATATACAGGGGGAAAAGGCCTTTCCTTTGTTTGTTTGGAATCTCGTAACAGAAGCAGAACATGCGAGTGGGAAGAACAAGAGTCAGTGATTTCTTTCTGATCTTACCAATGGGGCCCTCCTATAATTAGAAAGGTGAATTAAAGCTGTAGCTAAACATGAACTAAATATAGAATTCCCTGTGTAACTGCGGGACTTGCCTATTAGCTCAGTGGGATTATTTTAAGCAGATTGGTAAATACTGATGGTTTAAACGGGGTCGCCATCTGGGAGAAGAGGCTGGAGTCAGCGGCCGTGTGGTAGTCGGGGGTCAGGACAGACGTTAAGATCATATCGTTTTATCTCAAAGGGTCAGGGATTTAGTTGGGAAGGGTCGGGTGTTCCTAAAGGAGCTTCATTAGGAGGGGTTGGTGATGTTCTCAATTAATATGGGCTTTGTTCTGCTTAGTAGACATGGCCTACTTGGGGGCCAGCTGGGTAGTGGGCTAATGATAATATTGGTACATATGTGCTCAAATTTAACCTTTACCGACCTTTAAATATGGATGCAGTTGTGCAAACAGTTCAGTGGCGTAACTAGATATTACTGGGCCCCACAGAAAATTATTTTTCAGGCCTTTGAAATATCTAGAGGTTGATCTGTTTTACCAATATTTGTTTAAATTGTATGTGAATTAGGGTCTCATGGGGCCCCTATAACTCCTGGGACCCCCTGCAGCTGCAGCGTCTGCTTCCTCTGTAGTTACACCCCTGGGGTGGTTCACCTTTACGTTTACATTTAGTCTGTTATAGAACGGCTAATACTAAGCAACTTTTCAATTGGTCTTCATTATTTATTTTGTATAGTTTGATGATTTGCCATCTTCTTCTGACTAGTCCAGGTTTCAAACGGGGGTCACTGACCCCATTTAAAAAAACAAATGCTCCGTAAGGCTACACATTTATTATTATTGCTACTTTTTATTACTCCTCTTTCTATTCAGGCCTCTCCTATTCATAGTCCAGTCTCTTATTCAAATCAATGCATGGTTGCTAGGGGAATTTGGTCCCTGGCAACCAGATAGCTGAAACTGGAGAGCCGCTGAATAAAAAGCTGAATAACTCACAAATAATAAAAAATGAAAACCAATTGCAAATCGTCTCAGAATATCAGTCTCTACATCATATTAAAAGTTAATTTAGAGGTGAACAACCCCTTTAACACCATTCCTTAAAGGAACCCGAGTCCAAAGATGTTCCTTGCACTTTAGTTGTGTTTGTTGCAGGTGTATCTGTTCCTCTTCTGAATCATGTACAAAGTCCCCCTATTGAAACTAGGGAACCCTGAAGCTATGGCAACCTTCATGCTGGTGGTAATTCCAAGGTTTCTGCCAGAGCCAGGCCTCCAGCCACCAACCTCACCAACAACCCCACTCACCTTCTCCTGCTCCATGTGCAGCTGTCTTTCCTATGGAGATCTCTAGCTTTTATATACTCTAATATAGGTCATACCTCCCAATATTCTGAAATAGAAAGAGGGAAAAAAAGATTTGCCGCACTGAGCTGGACACATTTTTTGATCACACCCATTTTTGTGGCCACACATTACCATGATCATTTTACTAAATTTGGCAGGTTATCAGTGGCGGAACTACCGGGGTTGCAAAGGGTGCAGGTGTTCCAGGGCCCGTGCCCCTGCCTCCCCGATGGGGCCTGCCGCGTCCCTGAAGAAAATTTACTTGAATTGTGCGCCATTCTCTGGGGCGCATTGCACATGACGTCACCGATGGCAGTGCCGACCTGAGGCTGATTGGGTCCAATTGGGCCCGCACCAAGTAGCCAGCAGCCCGGAGGAGCTATTCCTTATTATTGTGTCTCCCCCACCCAGGACCAGCCTTAGGCCGATTGGGCCCAGCGCTAGTGGGGGCCCCAGCCGCACCCTGGCTGCAGTGGCTGGCTGGCCTGGAAACCAGTACACCCCCATTTATTTTTAAACATGGTCCGACCGTCCGAGAGCGCAGGCTGTGCTGCGGTGCTGTGCAGTGCGCACATTTTGGCCGACTCTTGGTGACAGTGATGGACCGCGACATTGCCGACGTGGGTGAGGTGTCTGGGTGGGACCGTCCACCGTTGCCATTCACCAGCACCACCAGCCTTCTCCCGCCTGCTGCGCCACAGGCCCACATGCACCGCAGTCCGCAGCTGCACAGCACCAGCACCACGGTCGACTCGGCACGCAAACTGCTGCAGAATGCCTGCAGCCAGCTGAAGTTTGCAGTCTTGCAGGCCTCCAATCTCCACAATTTACATCATGATTGAGCTGAAAGACAGATCTTAATACCTCTCATACCAGATTATTGTATGTACAACTTTCATTCAATCTTGAGTTAGTACTTAGTAGAGCCTTATTCTGGCTGGACTGACTGCATAGTGCTACAGGCTGGTGTTGCTGAAAGTTCTGGGGGTATTTATACATGGCATTGTCACCATGCCATCTTACTATTAGTTCTGGAGGTATTTATACATATCATTGCCACCATGCCATTTTACTATGAGTTCTGGGGGATTTATACATGTACTTGCCACCATGCCATCTTGCACAATGCGGCTATACATTTATTGCTATTGCTACTTTTTTTATTCAGACTCTCTGCCATTCATATTCCAGTCTTTCATTCAAATCAATTCATAGTTGCTAGGATAATTTGGACTCTAGCAACCAGACTGCTGAAATTGCAAACTGGAAATCTGCTGAATAAAAATAATGCAAAAAACAAAAAAGTTGAACTACCACTTTAATGCTGCACTGATTAACCCTGGTCATTAAAGCAGTAAAATGTATTTTAGACTCTTGTGCTTAGATCCTTTGAGTACAGGTATGGGATCTGTTATCCAGAATGTTCAGGACCTGGGGGTTTACTAATTTGGATCTTCATAAGTCTTCTTAAGTCTACTAGAAAATCATGTAAATATTAAATAAACCCAATAGGCTGGTTTTGCCTCCAATAAGGATTAATTATATCTTAGTTGGGATCAAGTACATGCTACTGTTTTATTATTTTACAGAAAAAGGAAATCATTTTTAAAAAGTTGATTATAATGGAGTCAATGGGAGACGACCTTTCCAAAATTCTGAGCTTTCTGGATAACAGGTTTCCGGATCCCATACCTGTACTAAAATACTAGTTGTATTTTTCAGATTGATTTATTTTTCTCTGTCCCTATAAACCAGCTGCATTATTCATACATATATGTGTGAGGGTATGAAGTGCAGCCAGTACAGGAACATTATTCATACATATTATAGGCAGAAATATTATTACTGTGCCATCCACAGGTACTACTATTTACTCTCCAAAGCTGCATTCTTTTCATAAGAGTAATGTTGCTGTGGACTTATATGATTGAGAACATACATGAACTAGTATTCTGAATTGGTATCTATGTATGTGATGAGCAACCATATTGATCATATTAGTGTTAGCTTAACTGCTTTTTTTAGTTTAACTGCTTCTAAGATATTAGGTCAGTAATGCTGTGTTCCAGCCCAATGCACGTGGGGGGGGGGCGGTAGGGGGCCCAGTTGTAAATTTACGTACCAGGGCCCTTAAGGGTCTAGTTACGCCCCTGCAGGTTATGAAAGTTTGAACCCATTTCTGTGAGTTATTACAGTTTTGCTAATTGCCCTTTAAGCTGCAAGTCACTGTTTCCTCGAGAGACCTGCTTATCTTAAATAGTTACAATTGTTTCGTTGCTTATCTTAAATTGTTACAAATGTATCTAAGTGCACCTGCCGCATATTCTGGGCTCTCTGCCAAAAGCCAATTAAGTTAGAAGCTTTGTATATTTTTCTGGCTGTTCAGAAAAGAGAAAGTCGGGACAGTTCAGTAACAATCCGGGACTGCGCGTCAAAATCGGGACTGTCCTATGAAAAACGGGACATTTGGAGGGTATGGAGTAGGCAGCAGAGGCATGTCCTAAATTCCCAGCTCCCCCTTTCTGGTTGCCTCTCCTTAGCTGTAGCCGTTGTTCCAGGCCCGGACTGAGAATTAAAAAAGGCCCTGGCATTTCAGGTACACAGAGGCCCAATCATCCCACACAGAGGCCCAAACAGACCCCACCAGCCCACTAAATACTGACTTTCTATGGGACCTTATAGCAGCCCCTCTGGAATTTGCCAGAACCCACAGATTGCCAGTCCGGGCCTGCGTTGTTCCCAATGGGACACCGTCAATATGTGCAACAGATTTGTGACTATGGAGTCATGGAAAGAGGCGAGTACCTTCATAAATTTAGTCTTCTAAAACTTAAACTTAAACATGAAATAAACCCAATAGTCTGGTTTTGCTTCCAATAAGGATTAATTATATCTTAGTTGGGATCAAGTACAAGCGACTGTTTTATTAAGGAAACCATTTTTAAAAATTTGGATTATTTGGACAAAATAAGGAGTCTTTGGGGATTGGCCTTTCTGTTAATTTGGAGCTTTCTGGATCAAGGGTTTCCGGATAACGGATCCCATATTTGTACTGACATCAACCAACTCTGTTTCATGTAGTAGTAACATTCAACAAGAGATTATGCAATTCTACATGAAATGAATGCGCTAATTTAGAGAAATAGGATTAGTTGCCATGGAGCTTATATCAGATTTACAGCAATTAGTGTACTGGGAGTTTGTTAGAGGATTATATTTTAATTGGAAGCAATAGATTCCAAGATATTCTGCCAAATGACTCCAGATTAGTACCGAAAACTGGAGATTTCCCCTCATTATTGGGAAAAGATATATTTAAAAAGGTGGTTCAGCTTTAAGTTTACTTTAAGAGGAAGATTTATCAAGGGTCGAATTTCGAAGTTATAGGAGTTTTTTTGAAGTTTTAAAGAGACAGTACATAATACATTTCGATATAAATAGTCAAATAGTCAAATCTTTTTCAAATTCAAATTGAATTTGGCCTATTTGAGATATATACACAAAAATAGCTTGAAATTCAATTTTTTTTACTTTTTACTTCGACCTTTCATAAATCTGCCCCAAGTATGTTATAGAATGGCTAATTCTAGGCAACTTTTCATTTTTTCTTTTATATAGTTTTTGAACTATTTGCCTTCTTCTTCTGACTCTTTCCAGCTTTCAAATGGGGGTCACTGATCCCATTTAAAAATTAAATACTCTGTAAGGCTACAAATGTAATGTTATTGCTCCTTTTTATTACTCCTCTTTCTATTCAGGCCTCTCCTGTTCATATTCCAGTCTCTTATTTAAACCAATGCATGGTTGCTAGGGTCATTTGAACCTTAGCAACCAGATGGCTGAAATTGCAAACGGGAGAGCTGCTGAATAAAAAGCGAAATAACTCATAAATAATAAAATGGAAATCAATTGCAAATCTCTATTTTCCTGCAAGGTGATAGCGTTCTAGTCCCATCCACTGCTTAAGATACAGACTCTCTGCTCCTCTCCCTATAAGGTGCTATTAGGGTTCTGGTCCCACCCTCTGCTTGAGTCACAGACTTTCTACTCCTCCCTCTTTTAGATGTCATCAATTGTGTTAATATCCTATTCAAAAAAAATTCCAAACTCGGTCTGACATTCAAGTGCACATTTATTTAAAACATATGCACCAAAAATACAAACTATGTTTTCAGATATGAAAGATCACATGAATTTAATGCCCAGCATGAAACCTGATGGGACGTTATTACAACCAATTGCTGCGACGTGTGGTCAGGGACGGTTTCTGGGGCCCTGAATATTTCAGGAAGTTTGGGGCCCCAATCAGAAGGGAGTAGGATTATGTATAAATATACAATTGAATCCTTCAAGCTGTTGTTAAACTACAACTACCAGCATCCCTCCAACAGCTGATGCTATGAGTTGTAGATCAACAACAGATGGAGGGCTGTAGGTTGGACATCCCTAATGTACATATTAAAAACCCTTTGGGTCCGTAGATGTGCAGCTCATGTCTGTTAAATGAATTGCCTATATACAGTGGCTCCAGAGTGGTACAGGGGCCCGGTCATCACACGAACGTAAGGTGCTTGTCTGCCGGGACATTGTATTTGGTTTTGTGTTCCTCAAAGAGCTTAGAGAGCTCCTCCATGTAGATCTTGTGCAGCTTGTCCACCTCCTCGCTTGATGGGTTGGGATTCTCCTCCACTCTGATTGGCTTCCCAACTGCAAAAGATAAAAGGCTCAGCATCAGGAGGATGGATTACTTCCAAGGCTCCCAAAATGGGATTAGGACCTCCTAAATGTGCTGTTGTACACCCATGTATCTTCTTGAATAATAAGGTCCTCTGAGTGGCCAAAAATGAAATGAACATTGAAGCCACTGAAGGTTTGAATGTTGGCTGTACCACATGACCAATAGGCACAACTCACTTCTTGGCACAAAAAAGCCCTACATCAGTCTAGGGTGTTTCATGTCCAACAAAAACAATCTGCAAAAGGGCATATGTGAACCCTATAACTAATACCAATTGATGGGTATTTCAATTAAAATGGGTACAACCTATTGGGGTCTCCTATAGCTAAGGTCAAATTCCCCTAATGTCTGCAAACAGATATTAGAACATTATTAATAAGGTGCCATTGGCACAGGAATGGGTGCCGCTAACAAAGTGCAGTGGACTTCAGTCACAAGGCAGATTATTTACCCATCTATCAGGCCTGTAGTTGCTTTATCTACCCTTAAAATTGACAGATTGGCTTTTTTAGCTCCCTAATTGCTTCCTTAGAAGCTTTTCCTGTGCTCATTATCTGGAACAATGCCTCCTAATTGTGGGTAAACATGGTGCTGTAAAGGTGCCACGGTTACTAATCTGCTGTGCTATTTATACCTAGAGTGCTGTGTAGCCTCTACCCCATCACACACAGACCACTTCTCTTGTGCTTCTCTGCTTATAGATGTATGTGAGAGCTGCCATATTGTTTCCCAGTAGAACATATAGCTTACGTAAAGGTTCATCTTACATTGTGGGTTTATGACCCAACTTAATTTTAAAGTTGCTCCGAGGCTGATATTTAACCTTAGCTCCCCATACCTTATGGGTTCAAGTAAATTTGTGGCTTCACTATATCCCTTCCAGCTGTCCCAAAGTTCCACCACACTGATCACAGATTCAAGGAACAAAACAACTTTTAATGTTGGAAAAATATGTTAGTGCTGTAGTACAACAGTGATGAGGGCCTACCAGGAACCAGGCGCCATATAGAATCTATCCTTGTCCTCTCTTCTACATCTACCTTTCTTCAATCTTCCATACTCCAATTCCACTCCTTGACTTTGTGCAGTCTCAACTACTTTCCATGACTTAGTAACCTCCTTTTTTTAATATAATATCCCCTTTTCTCTTGACCTGTATTCTTCAATGTTTCTTCCTCCTTTATATTCTCCACCCTTCTACTTATTCTCGATACCCTGTCCCTCTTGCCTTGTGTATCTCCTCCTCTTTCCTTTTCTGCTCTTTTCCCTCTTTCCCTTGCTCTTCTAACTCCAACATTCCTCATGTCCGCTCTTCTCAAACCCTTTACAATCACACAACATACCTATAGTAGCAATGGGCTTTCTGTAGGGAATGAGGCCAAAGCTGTATTGAAAGACACCTCTGGCATGAAACAAGGGTAAGGCGACCCCCATCATCTTCTGCAGCTTCTCTTGGATTTTTCTCAGCCATGAACCTCTTGGGTTGTCCACCTGGTCAAAGAGTTCATTTTCCCCAAAGGAAAATACTGGAACTAACGAGGCGCTAAAGAGAACAAGAATCGAAAAGGTAAAAAGTACATTCATACAGAGTTAATAGAGACCCGATGGTTAGAATATGTTATAATAAACACATCTTATTACAAAAGTTCATAAGCTATGGCTCTAGATGCAAAAAGAAGTTTCCCTGGTGCCATGTTCCACAGGGAAATGTGCTCCTCCAATAAACAGTGGTAATATAAATACAATAAATTACTCACTGGAATATTACATGACATTTTATCTTGGGTCCCATCTGATAAAGAGTATAAGCAGTTCTGGTCCAAGAGAATATATATAGCATATATGCTTTTTATCTCAATATCATTAATTATACAAACATTCAAACATACATACATACCAGGCTCCCTGTACTGTTTTAAGATAAGGAAAGTCAATAGTACATTACCCATGTAGTATTGCTAGTCGGACAAATCCTTTTCTGTTTTTAATCAAAAGGGTGAAAGCACCAGGTCGGGCATCAAGAGACTCCGGGGCTCCTCCCACAGCGATGACAACTGCGTTACCTCCTGCCTTGTTCTTCAGTAGATAACTAGCGCTATCCTTATCTGATGGAATCAGACCTGAAAACACATTGGGTTAATAGCACTTAAAATCATGATTAAACCATCATGTTACCAAAAGCCACCAAAAAACATAAGACTGTAAGCTCTCTGGGTCAGGCCCCCCTTTCTATTGCCTCTATGAATACATTTATACTGTCAGTGAACTGAGTACTCTGGTGGCCCTATTAAAATCTATGTTACATGGAGAAATGTCCCTTGCACTATACAGTTAGTTCCATTTTTCCATTATTACGTTGCTCCCCATCATTAGGAGATCCACCTTATAGTCCTGTCCAATTGAATTTTTGGGATTCTCACTCTTTTAGCTCAAGGTTTTTTTTTTTGTTAATATATGGGCCGGGCAAAGTCAAAGATAATCATGAAGTATGCTCATAGGCTGGCCAATAAGGATCCTGCATAATAACAGCTCCTCAAAAAGGGGCAGGATTTAAGACAGAGTGTCTGTGATATTTTTTTTTTTTTTTTTATAATCTTTATTTATAGTTTTAAGTATGGGGGGGGTACATTGTCATGCAAGCAATCATAGTACAAACATAGAATTGAATTAGGCAAACACAAACAACAAGTTCTTGCTCTAATTTGTTCGCTATGAAGCCATATTATAGTACAAACTTCTAAAGTAATCCGGATATGTTACCGAACTTTACCCTTCTTTGTGTAGGCTAACCAAGGGGACCATATTCTCCAATATTTGGGGCTTTCAAAATGCAAAATATAAGTAAGCTCTTCTAACTTTCTTATCTCTTCCACCCTAGCTATCCAGTCTCTTAACGTGGGGGGATGAGAATCCTTCCATTTTCCCGGTATCAAGGCTTTTGCTGCTTGGAGTAAGTGGGAGGTAAGTGAATCCAAAACAAATAAGGAAGTATCACCGGGTACATTTAATAATATTAGAGTATGATTTTCCATCAGTATTTTCTTCCCTGTGATTGTGTGTATTGCTAACAGTATATCTGTCCAAAAAGTTTTTAGTTTAGAGCAGGTCAACCATACATGTAGATGGGTGCCCTCCTCGGTATTACATCTCCAGCATTTATTTGAGGAAGAAGGATACATCTTACTAAGTCTTGATGGTGTGTAGTGCCACCTTGTAGTCAATTTGTACATGGCCTCTGCGGATCTGGAGGCTCTAGAGGCTTTGTGTGTTATTTTAAAAATTCTGCTCCATACCTGCTCAGTAAGAGTGATCCCTAACTCTCTTTCCCATGCTAGGCAAAAAGCAGGTTTATCTCTAGGTAAACCGTTCAACAACATCTTATAGAGTCTAGATAATAGTTTAACGTAGTTCGCAGACGTAGCCAGAAGATGTTCCCATGGAGTCGGAGGTCTATGCCAATCACAAGATTTGATAGACCGTAAATATCCATGTAATTGGTTGTAGTTCCAGATATCTCTAGGGTGGGGGGCCCAACGTTGTTGTATAGTTGCTAGTGGGATTGTCTTATTGTTTTTTATAAAATCAACCATCCTCGTATCCCTCCCCTTCCAAGTGCCCCATCTATCAAAGGTACCCTTTTCCATCCCTGGGGCAAAATCCGGGTGGTTCAACAAAGTTGAGAAAATATATGGGGATCTTGTAAGTCTGTAAGTTACTTTATTTTTATGCCACACCTTCAGAGTTGCTTTTATCAAAGGGTGGGTTAATGCTTCAGTAGGTAAGTTATTGACTTTCGTCCAGCTAATATTTTCTAACGGGAGAGGTAAAAAGGTCTGTTCTAAGACGCTCCAGTCCTTGTTATATTTCCCTTTGGACCAGGTATAAATGCGGGCTAAGTGAGCAGAAATATAATAAAGATGGGGGTCTGGCAAATTTAGTCCGCCTCTTTCTTTTGGGAGAATGAGTTGGTTAAATTTTAGTCTCGGACTTTTCCCCTTCCAAACAAATCTAATCACCATAGATTTAATAGTAGAAAAAAAAGCAGCGGGGATATGGATCGGTAGTACTTGGAATAAATACAACATTTTCGGGAGAAAAATCATTTTGATGGCTTGGACCCTACCCAGCCATGACAGCTGCAGCTTTCCCCATTTCTCTAATAGTTTTTGGAGAGAGCTCAGAAGTGGGAGATAGTTGTCCTCATATGCTTTGTCAAGCCGAGCTTGCAATTTAACCCCCAGATATTTAATATGAGGATTTGCCCATTTAAACGAGAAGCTCTGTTTTAATACAGTGGCTGGGGCTTCTGCTATGTTGATGTTTAAAATTTCCGACTTAGAAAGGTTTACTTTAAAGTTAGATAAATTGCCAAAAGTCTGCATTAGATTTAGGACATTAGGTAAGGAAATAGTGGGTTTAGTGATACATATTAATAAATCGTCTGCAAAGGCAGCGCACTTATATTCTTTCCCTGCTACCGTTGATCCGGAAATATTGGGATTAGTTCTTATATGAGCTAGAAGGGTTTCCATAACCAAAACAAAGAGAATCGGGGAAAGAGGGTAACCTTGTCTGGTCCCATTGAAAATATGAACACTCGGGGATAACGTACCGTTGATTTTTATTCTGGCTGAAGGTTTATTATATAATGCTAATATACGATGTCTGATTTTCTGTCCTAGGCCAAAACCATGTAGGTTCCTCTCTAAAAATGTCCAGGAAACCCTGTCGAAAGCCTTTTCGGCATCAGTTGTAAGTATCAAGGTAGGTGTGCCTTTATTGTGCGCATTTTGTATAAGGGAGATAACTTTAGCCGTATTATCTTTCCCGGACAAAGCCGGCCTGGTCAGGATGGATCAGGAATGGTAAGTATCTTTTAATCCTATTGCCCAGAATTTTCGCATAAATTTTCATATCAATGTTGATAAGGGAGGTGTCTGTGATATTTAGGTCAATCCCAGTTATGGACAGTTTCCAGTTCTGAAATTTGGGAACATAGGCATGATATGTCAGTGTTGGACTGGTGGCCAACTGGGGCTGCCGCATCAAGGGTCTGCAAACACCCTGCCTGGGCCCCCTGACCCCATCCCTGCCAACTCTATGGGCCCCCACGCCAGGCGCAACCCCCCTCCGTCCGCCTCCCACCCCACCACCAGAACATACCTGCTTTTCTTCTATCGGGGCGGGGGAGCAGGTCTGGGTCAGCAGGACCC
Source organism: Xenopus laevis (assembly GCF_017654675.1). NCBI lineage: Eukaryota > Metazoa > Chordata > Amphibia > Anura > Pipidae > Xenopus > Xenopus laevis. The sequence continues at coordinate 185,653,847 of NC_054373.1, forward strand.
ATTTGGGTCAGGCCCACCGGATTTTTTTTTGGGCGTCAGCCCAGCCCAACCCTGGCTATGTAACATTTTATATTATGATTTCTCATCTAACTTTCCTTAAAAAAATTATGTTTATACCATAAGACACACTTACCTCCGCTCATAATATAGTCCCGAAAAAATGGAGCCCGAAACCAAAGTGGCAACATTAAGAGATAGGGAGTAATTCCCGGGAAGAGCCTGTGAAATCCAGTGGCCTCGGTGCAGAAATTAGTGAAAGCTCCAGCCACCAGCACCCCGTGGGGATGAGAACCCACAACATAGTTCTGCTGGGGGTCTAAATCTGCTGTTTTTACCAACTGCAAGGAGTCAGAAGAATAAAAAAAATATGAATATTAATAACATATTTCAGTGATGATCCTGATCATTTTTAGATTTTATTAGGACATGCAATTCACACATTTGGGTTGTGTTGAGTGTGTGACTGGGGGTTCTGTACCAATTCTGTTTGGGGGGTGCCCATATCTGGTTATAATTAGACTCCAGTGCATAATTAGAACCATTGTTATATTTTCTAGATCAATACATTTGTCTGATTGTGTTTAGCACCAGGTTATTCCTCTGAAACATTTTTAGCACAATGTGATGGTTTTGTATTATTTGGAATCATATTTAGCATCTCATGGATTAATAATGTATGTGTTTTGCCTGAGGTTTGTTCTGTATTTATGAAGCTCGTTCCTTTTATCCAGTCCTAGACTGATGGGTGTAGTTCTTTCCTTCCCTCCGGCTGCTTAGGACACTGTGACATTTAAAAATTCTTGTGAAAATCTGGGGGTGATCTTGGCCAGTGGCAGAACTCGATATTACTGGGCCCCACAGCAAATTCAATTTAGAGCCCCAGAATACTGATATACTAAGATATTTTAAAACTGCTCATTAATTACAGCTTTTCTGGACCCCCTACACTCATGGAACCCCTACAGTCTTAGGGTATTCTTCCTCTGTAGTTACTCCTCTGATCTTAGCTACTCTGTTGCCTAAAGTTGCAGAACCAAACCCTCCTCTGATTCCCTAAAGCAAATACACTATAAAGCCTCCTTCAAACTCTTCTAAGTGCTGATTGGTCTGAAGGTTGGTGGAAGAGTTCTTCATTTCCATCCATTCTTCACATACCACCATGTCCAGCTCCTTAGCTCCTTGCTTTGACTCACATGTTCGGTTTTAAAGCAATGCTTTGTGTATAGTAGGACCCATGTGAACATCTGTTTTCAAGAGGTTTTTACTTTTATATGGCTTTTTGGTTCTTTCTGGTCTTTCTCAACTCAACCTTGATGGCTTTTCTGCTCAACTCCCATATCCCCTACCTGGCCGCATGAAATAGAGCATAGGTTCCCAAACTCTGGGGATGCCAACCATAGTAGTATGAATGTACTAGATAAGATAAGGTACTAGACTAGATAAGAACTGGGTAGAGAAGCAATTTAGTCTACTAGATAGACCTTACTTGAAGGTCAGTATGGGTGGAATTTAGGGGTTGATATGTATCTGATATCCTAAATATTCTTGGAACTATCAATGTGTGAATGACAAACTAATATTCACCAATATCTGTACTCATTTCAATAGCTAAGAGGGGCATTGGCCAAAGAGTGGATCTTAATGGGGAACCCTGGCCAAAGTTTGTACCTTCAAGAGGTGCTTGACCTTGAAAACAACTGGACAACCACTGAAACAAAGTCAAGCAGGATTTTCCACTGCAGAAATCCTACAAGGTGTCTGTTTCAGAAGAATGTCAAACAGGTGCTAAACTGCACCAGTATTAGTAATTTCAATGATGCATTTTAGGATCAAAATGACATAGTAAATGAGGCAGGTTTCACACTGGCCTTGATTCACAGCTTGTAACCTTATTCTGGCATTTTATTGGGTTTGCTTAGTTCTGCCGGTGGTACCATGTACAGGGACATATCGATAAAGACCTCAGGTAACTCCTAGAGAGGTTCATTTCTATGACCTGAGCCGGTTAAATTCAAACTAGCAAAATAAATAACAGCTCATGGAATTTTGCATGAAACATTAATTAGTTACATATACAAAACAAAGAACAGGTGCTCCCGGATAGAACTGAACATTTAGGCAGCCATTGTGCATAGCCCCATGCCACCAAAATTTCTTACTTCTAGGGTAATACAAAATTCCATTGAAATGCTAGTCTGAGAATAAAGAGCAAATAAGACTAGTAATGCGTAATACTGTCTATGAAAGGTAAGTGGGTGTGATCACGAGATATGTTTTTGAACGGTAGGTGTTCAAGGCTAAGCACTAGATAATAATGCCAGGAGTTCTGCAGGATTTGCTGGACTTTGGAAGTCTTTAATGAAGTCTCAGTAAAACCTCCTGCATAGTGGCACTTTAGGCACAGAATTAGGGTCCCACTGATTGGTCAGATTACTCTAGCACCCATGACTTCCAATAAGGGTCAGCCCAACCCAGGTTAAGTTAGAAAGAACTACCTAGTGGTCCAATTGCTGGTACATTAGCTCAATGGGCCTCTGTCACCTCTTGTGATTGAAGGCTGTTGTTGAGTCCATAAAGGATGCTCAATGAGAAAATCACAGGAGGTACTGTGAATGCTACTGTAGATGGCCACACAAGGGATTTTTAGGATAAACATCCAACTGGTCAGCAGATATTGCAAAGTTTGGACATTTTGAGGAACATTTTGGGACTTCAGTCATTGGTTCACTCTGAAGAAACATCTTACAAGGCCCCTGTCTAGATCTTCAGTTTGGAGGGAGCCTCTTAAGGTTAGGTTAGGAGATGAGAAGGAGTTGAATGATTTCCTTTCAGGCATTTATTAAAGGTTCATCAAGCAGGTAATGCAGCTGCTAATTTTGGGGCCAAGAATTAATTTCCTTTCCCCTCATGATTACACCACCCGACATTATATTTCAGCCTCTGTCCCCGTTACCATGTTTTTATCTAAATTCTAAAATAAACTGAAATCACAAGCAAAAAAAGAAACAAAGGCCTCACATTTCAGCGCCACATCTATCACTTATGCTGACCTGCAGATGGGCACTGAGCTCACAATTGAACTATATGCCCTTTCCTTGGGTATACTGATTGGAAATGACACTTCGAGTGAAAGGAATTGGCATACTGGCCAGGCTGGTAAATACCATCTAGGTGGGCAGTGAGTGCCCCAATGACACCAGTGCTAATACCCCAGGGCTTGGTGTCTTGGTATCGCACTGCACCACGTCATTGCTATGTACAGTTCTCTACTATAAATTGCTCTTTATCTTTTTCTGTGGGGGCCCAGAACTGCTTTCATTGTCACCATGTATTTATAGTAGACTAGTAGTGCAAATAATCTCTCATCCTAGTTGGCCTTCAAAAAGAGATTTCAGATGCACCAGGCAGTAATTATTCCCAAATCTCACTCTAACCAGACTTTGAACTGAGCTCTCTGAGGCCCCACAGTGTTGGAACCAGTGCTATAGGGGAATAAATTAGAAGTTCTTAGGTGGTACTGCCCTGCTTTGTAATTTTTTGAGCTTTCGAGGCCACCCACCTATACCGAATTCCACCTAATCTCACTACCAACCACCCACCCACTAATACCGACTGCCACCCTCCCTCCTATACAGACTCCTACACTGACTCTCAAACGGAGTTCCAACCACCCTCCCATAATGTATACCAACCACCCTCCCATACCGACTGCTACTGCCCACCCTCCCATACAGACTCTCGCCCACCCTCCCATACAGACTCGCCCACCCTTCCATACAGACTCCTATACCACCCACCCTCCCATATCGACTACCGCCTACCCTCCCACACCGACTCCTGCCCACCCTCCCATACCAACTCTTGACCACTCTTCCATACCGACTCCTGAAATACTGACTCGGGCCCTCCATCCCATGTCGAGTTCAACCCATCCTCCCACACCAAGTACCAACCACCCATAGGCAACTCCCACCCATCCTACACACCCACCCATACCAACAACCGACCGACTCCCAGCCTCCAACCTATACCAACTCCCACCAGCTCTCCCATACCGAGTACCAACCACCCTCCCATACTGACTCCCAAACCTATACTGTTCTATTCCTACTTAGTGTCTGGAAGAACTAAAGTTGTAAGTGACATGGTTTTCTCAATGTACAGAGGGTTTGTATTTGTTCCGATTTATAAGGACAATGGGTTTCATTTGGAGGGATTGAACTTGATGGACTTTTTTCAACCTGATTTAACTATGTAACTATATAATGTCCCACACTGATCCCAGACAATTTGTCACCTCTGCAGCAAAATGTCATTCATTTCACTGTTGCTCCATTTGCACCCGCACCCCCTAAAGCAGCTGTTGATTATCATTATAAAGTTACATTGACTTTTTCATACACTTACAAATAAATATTTCTCCTTTACCCTAATGACTGCATGAAGCATCACTACATCAATTTCATGGTTGACTAAATTGTATATTTGGCAATAGAAATATTAATGTGTCTCCTGACTGCACAACCAAGAAATGTCTTGACC